>NC_045159.1:12887739-13187739 GCF_900700415.2 Clupea harengus | reverse complement strand
ACGCCAGCATTGAACAGAACTTTTAACGAACACTTTGTATTTATGCTTGATACAACATTGAACAGAACTTTTAACGAACACTTTGTATTTATGCTGCTGGCGTTTGCTATCTCTGGCCAGGATAGCTCAGCGTGCAATTTTACAGACGTAACATCAACATCGCTAGCTAGGATAGCTCAGCGTGCAATTTTACAGACGGTAACATCAACATCGCTAGCTAGGATAGCTCAGTGTGCAATTTTACAGACGGTAACATTAACATTTTGATTTTAACATTAACACTTTAGTTGGAGAGTCTAGCTCGAGCTTAACGTACTGTATCAATGTTGAACAAAAGGCCATTATGAAGTTGTTTTATTTTAATCTTTGTGGCATTTTGTGAATGGGCAACCTACTCCTGAGTATCCCAAGGTATGCATAAGGCACAACCTGAGAGCAATAACCTGGTGATCTGATACAAAGCCATAGCATTACATCAGGATCATCATTTTACAGATACCTCCAGTACCAGAGTGTCTCGCCAGAGACGGAATAAATAATAAGAATAAAGAATCTTTGTAGGTTATTAGCTAGCTTGAAATATTATATACATATCTTACCCAGTGGTGAAATAACATGACTAGTCTACAAGGTTTGTGCTGGTTGCATTTAATGAAGAGGTCGTAGGGTTTCTCATTTTTTTTTATTGAGACCTGTATACTTTTGCTTCGATTATTGTTGTGTCCACTTCGTTGTTGATCTTAATATTTTGGATATCCTTCCACTGCATACTGCAGTCCCTTTTGCCTTGATCTGGAGGATATCGTGGAGGTATTACTCCAAAAATCATCACTCACACTGACAGCTATAGCGCTTGTCCCCGTACTCGCCATGGCTTTTAGCTTGACAGTTCCGGGAATTGTGTCGGACGTAGCAACAGTAACTAAGGGGGCGGGGCCCTGGCGATCGGTCAATTACTTGCTCTCTTCAAGGTACAATGACTTTCCGTTACGATAAATGTACGGTCGAGGTTAGTAAGTTGTTTATTATTTGGCATTTTGCTTTGCATTGTAGGACTCGGGATTATTATAGGATGTTTAAGCATCTAGTCGAATCACTGATCGATAGAAAACAAACAACAGCTCTGCTAAAATGGCTTTAATTCCAAGTTTTCACCTTTCAAACACAAGTTTTTCAACACGTGATTCAAACTATAGTTTCTAGTCTTCGTCATCACTTTCAATAACAAATCTTCGCTTCTTCACTTTTCTGCTCTTTTATAAACTTCTGAATTTCCTCCTGGTTGTTTTTGTTTTCATTTTCGTCTGGGTAATAAAACTCACTATCAAAGTGTTCGCTTTCGCTTATTTTGAAATTCTCGTCGGAGGGCAATTTACAATATGCAATTTTTGGTCTGCAATGTAATCTTTGCAGAGATGTAGGCTACACCATAATTGTGCCTCAGTTTTAGAAAAAGCCAATCATAAGGACAGGATCTGTTCCAACGTTTTATTTGAGAAACACAAAAAAAAACATAAAAATGAAATCTTAAAATATTCCTAGCATCCCAGGTATGTCATTTTATTGTTATGGTGTTATAGCTGAGATATATCCACTCAATAACCACATTAAGTAATGTAAGAAACAATGAAAGAAGTTCCAACGCGCGGCGTCGTCATTCAGTGATTCTGCTAGCTATCTTTCCTTTATAAAATGAGCAATTATGGTTTTGCAGTTTTTTTAAAACAGTTGAACCAAAGCTGCCTCAGACTACAAGCCAGCAGCAGCCGACAGAATGTGAAGACACTGAGACACAAACAACCACGGGTACATGGACAATGGAAGCCTAACAGTAAAATATAAACAAACGAACATTTCACTTTTAACAGACTTTTTTTCTTGCCAATGTTCTTCAGATGTGGGCACTCGTGTGTGAAAGGCAAATGCCCCACGTATGTGTGATATCGCCCAAGTAGGTCAGATTTGATGTGTTTGCTGTGTTTGGCTTTGTTGTCTTCTGTTAATGTATGTAGCCTATTGCGCAATACGCTGCGCAATAGTTGGACTGTGTACTGATGTTTGGTTAAAATATGTTTGTTCCCACCAGCGCAAACGTCAGACTCCGCCCATGCTGTGCAGGTGTGCTAGATAGATTAGTTCTGCTCGCTCCACTCTGGGCTCCAAGGGGGTTGATGATGATGTGTGTGAGTGTACCTGTCAGGGGCGTAACTATAGGGGGTGCAGCAGGTGCGGCTGCACCTGGGCCCGTGGGGTGACGGGGCCGGTAGCCGGGCCCAAAGATATACACGCGTCACTCAACGGGCCCCCTCTATCCAAGTACAGCGACAGGAGTCGCTCAGCGGGCCCACCCTCAGTTTCAGTACAGAGCAAATTTTTCTCGGATATGCTTATGTTTAAATATGCGCTGTTTGCGAACAAATGGAAGTGTCAAATGCTATATATACATTTGAAAGGGCAAACTTATCTCAGTCATGGTTGTCATTATTTTTGGGGGGAAAGTAGCAATTTATAACAAAATCATATGCTTATCCTACATACACTATAGAAACTATCAAAACACTATTCAATTAAATTAATAAGTTCTTATTTTCTTTGGTATTTTTGTGATTAGCAATGATGATTGTTGGGTAATATGTATGTTGTTGTCCAATGTCAAGTCTCTATTTGATCATGTGACAATACAATACGCTATAGTTAAACCAATTCTGATAACCTAGGTCTGAAGGTCAGATAACCTAGTTCATTGAGCACTGCACAGCACAACTTTACTCGTAACAATGCCTTTTAAGCACAAGAGTGGAAGTAGAAAAGGGCAAGAGAAAAAAGAACAGGAGGAGAAGGCGGCAAAGCTGCCTAAATTAGATTATTTGGGCTTTTTAACTAGCCGTCAACTAGTCGCCAGCCCACGGAGTCAGCAGTGCAGCGGTTCAGCTGGGATCAGAATCGCTGCTTGAGCGCTCAGTGGTGTGTCAGCAACCATGCAACAGTTAACAATTTTTACGGTAAGAAATGTTCCTGCTGAGAGTCAAACAAGACTTAGTTCATTGTGTACACATCCATCGCTTCTGAAATATGTAAGGTTGATTAATTAAACACTATTTATATCGATAACATACATCTTTGATTAGCGTTTTTTTAGACGCGGTTGTGGAAGTAGGGAACGCTACGATTTTTTTTTTTGTAGCGTTCACTAGGGGGGCCCGTCATAATATCTTGCACCTGGGCCTGTCGTTACTACGTTACGCCACTGGTACCTGTGGTTTGTGTTCAGCAGTGTTGTATAGTAACGAAGTAGAAATACTTCGAAATACTTTGTTACTGTACTTAAGTCGTTTTTTTTGGATATCTGTACTTTACTTTACTACTTATATTTCGGTTTACTTTTACTTTTAGTTCGCTACATTTTGAAAAGAAAACTGATACTTTTACTCCGATACATTTCCCCTGAAAACCTTCGTTACTCGTTACAAAATCAAATCATCTTTAGAAAAAAAAAAATCATGACAGTGACAGAGCAACGTCGGGGACTGGGGTAGAACACAGACTGCAAGCAGGTTTGGCGAATGCGCTATTGACCGTTCGCAAAAGCCCCGTCCTCTTAGTTGCTGTTGCTACGTCTTTTGAACTCGTTCATGCACTATACTGTCTGTCAGTGTCAGTGATTCTTTTTGGAGTAATGTCTCCGCGATATCCTCCAGATCAAGGCAAAATGGACTGCAATATGCAGTGGAAGGATATATCCAAAACATTAATATCAACAACGAAGGGGACACAACAATAATCGAAGCAAAAGCACACAGGTCTCAATCAAAAAATGAGAAACCCCACGACCTGTTCATTAAATGCCACCAGCGCAACCTTGTAGACTAGTCATGTTTTTTCACCGCTGGGTAAGATATGTATATAATATTTTAAGCTAGCTAATAACCCACAAAGATTATTTATTCTTATTCTTTATTCCATCTCTGGCGAGGTAGTTAGCTAGCTAGGATGGTGTCAATCTACAGTAGGCTACAGTAACGTAGTAGTGTGGAGCAAAATAGCTGCTAGTAACGTTTGTCGCTACCGGATGGTAGTCCTCTACCGGATGGTAGTCCCGCACAGCGCGCATGCTCAGACACAAACGGTTTACGGCAGAAGGCTCAACGTCAACATATGGGGTTGTCTTAACGCATAATGTGGGTACATTTAATGTAATATTTAATTATTAAAAGTGTGGAGACGGAGTAAGGGTAAAAGGCAAATAGTTTGTATTATGAAGAAGTGAGAAAATATAGCAGTAGGTAAAACAAATAAAGCATTGATGTGCTAGCCAATAGAACTTGACAGGGAGAACAAAAGAGGATATCCAGTATATCTTTAACTTCTTTATTATACAAACATTAAGAACTTACAGCTGTATTCAATAACCTCTTAAAAAGCAGTGGTTCTCAAGAGGTTTAACCAAACCTCTTAAAAAGCAGTGGTTCTCAAAGTGGGGGGCCCCCACTTTGAGAACCACTGCTTTTTTAAGAGGTTTGGAACACTCTCCAGGGGGGGCGCGATCTCACAGACGGAAAAAAAAAAACGACCGTCGACCTGTCACTGGTTAGTGAAAGCTCCCTCAGTGGCGAAATGCAAGGGGCTGGACTGACCCAAACAAATCAGATACTGTTTTGCTCCTGATCCACCAATCAAAACGCGAGTTGCACCTAAGCTTCCGAGTATAAAAAAAAGCAGGCATGGTAAGCGCTCACCCTGAGACAACACTCTGCAGAGTTTGTTCAATTTCTCTTGTTTCCTCTATAATTCCGATATTCATTGCTTTATAAACAGTCTTTTTAAAGACTCACTCCTTCCTCAGTAATACCTTACTGCACTTGCAGTAGGTCTATTTGTAGCCTATTCTAAGGAGTAATTTGCTCCAGTCTTTTAAAAAAGCTCGTAGCCCTGAGAGCTAGCCTTGCTAGCTACCTTCTTCCAACTGCAGCTAGCCCTTTTCTCCTTAACACCTACCTTTACATTTTTTGATCATCCACCGTGTTGCAACAAATAAAACACCAGCACTTGAATACTATTTTGTGCTGTCCCTGTCTACATTGTGTACAGTTCGTTTTGTTAGGAATCATTGCCTAGCACAGCCTTATCCATTATTCGTGTGCAAGTCGTTCACAACCACACATACAAGAACACAACGCTGAAATTAGAACTTTATTAACTTCACACACACTGTATCAGCAAACAAACACAACGTGGACACGTTTCTGATTCGTAAAAGTTAGAAAGAGAAGCCTGTGGACTTCTTTAAACATAAACGTGATGGCCTCCAGCAACAACGAACCACCATTTCCAAGCACAGCACTGTCTCCAAACAGTGTCTGGAGGCATCTTATGTAGTTGCTCACAGAATTGCTAAGCTTGGCAAACCCCATACAATTGCCGAAACACTAATTTTGCCGGCCGCGCAAGACGTGTACAATAATGATAGGTGCTAAACTCAGCGCAATACCTATGTCAAATGACACTGTATCACGCCGAATATCAGAAATCAGTTTGGGTCCTATTTCAAAGAGTACCGTTCATTCGCCTGAGTTCGGGATCCATTTCTCTGCTCAGCAGACGAGCTGTCAATAGACATGAACATTTGTGTTGTTACTTTACTGTTTTGGAACATTCTGAAGAGCCGTATAAATAACAAGATGTATCGCCATCATCTCAGTCGCTTTGGTACTTTTTTCAAATCATCCTTAACATTTTCAAAACTGCAAGTGCATTTTTCCACCGAGTAAAATAGATAGAACAATAATTAGCATTCCCTTGAGTCCACCAAACCATTATCTAATGTTGTTTTAGTAAATAAAGCCCAAGATGACCACGTACAGTATGTAGCATGTTGCTTCTTACGAAACCCCTCCCATTCTCGTGAATGAGATCCCTGCTAATGTTTTTATGGAAGTAAGGTAAGATTCTGTAAAGCCAAATGGTGAAAATATGACTGAAAACATTCTTGTCTGATAGTATCATACTGTTACTGGATTTGCCTTCATGCTGGACTGGCACATCCACTCTGGCATGGTGGCCTATGAGGTTTTACGCAATTTTGTTTAGCCTTTCAGCCAATCGAATATATCCTCACCAATTACATGTAAACAATTACGGTTTGAATGAGTAAGTAATTTAGCAAACATTCCAAAACTACCATGTCACTGAAACTAATGGAACATGTGGTAACTTGACACATAACTAGTTTAATACATTTGCATGTCACAACTCACACAATGACGATACCTAGGTTGTTTTTTTTTGGGTGGGGGGGGGGGGGGGTAAGAATAAACAGCAGTTGATTGTACATAACCGTTTGCATGAATGTGCTTAGGCATTTGCCATGGCATAGAGCTAGCAGAAGACGAAATGCGCATGGACCAAGATGACCACCCTCCCATCCCTGGAACATGCACATCTGTGTGCTGAGAAGAAGACGGGAGCTGAAGAATAAATGCACACATGTTCACATTTTCTTCCGAATGTTTTATTTAGGCACGTTTGTTCAAAGAACCCTCAATAGCGGACAGAGTTCGGCAACAACCTCACTAACAGACTCATTCAAGTCCCTTTGTGTCTGAAGGACAGCCTCGGATAATACCCTACCATGATGGGTGGAAGAGGAAGCTGGTGAAGGCCGGCGACACCCTGATGCAAGACGGGCCGAAGAAGAATGGCCGGCGAGGCCCTGATGCTGGTGCAGCAGGTGCCATTATGCCACCAGACAGGCTTTCGAACAATGTTTTGGCCCGCATCTGCTCTTCCATCAGCAGAACGTCGATTTCGGCCTCACTATAATTCTTCTTTTTACGTGTTTCTTTCTTGCTTGCCTTTGTCACAGAGAGATTGTGCATTGAGAATGCGCTCAATGTATATGCTAATTAGATTAAGTAGGGGCGTTTTTAGGGCGGAGATTCAGTTGCGCACAATTCCACGATAATTTGTGATTTATAACTGAAGGATTGGCGTACACATGTTTTTTTGTGCCTAGGTTTATTTTCTCTGAATCACACTTACGATCGTTTCAGAAAAGTTCTTAGATCAAACGAAGGATGGCTTCTACGCAACATTTTATAAATGAGGCCCATGGACTGATTCAAACAACCCTGGATTGGAAGAGGTCTTTGAAATGGGAGCTAGAATACTGTCAGAGGAACGAGGTCCACATAATAAGGTCAAACCCAACACAGTGTCCTACTTAACACAGAACAAGACTGAGCTATGTGCTAATGTACATCCAGCTCTCAAAACAGAACAGTTAAGAGAAAAGCACTGAATTTGAATGTACTGTGCGAACCAGGGCAAGCTAGCTAACATTATAGCGATACACCTAGCAATGTAGCTATGTATGTGATACCTTAACATGGAAGATGGAGCTATAATTGACAATTTCTAAAGAATAAAAATCAATAGTTTCTGACCCATATAAAAATAAGACAGATCAGCTTTATTCTAGTCGCACAACCCACCATTTTCACTAAGGCATTTCCAGAGCTAAACAGAAGGTCGATGCCCTTATAGTGCCACCTGCTGTTTTGGTGCCTAGAAATTTGCAACTCATAACAAGAGGAATAACAGTGCCAAGTCACATGATCCATATATGACATGGTTGCAGTGCACTTGTTGGGGCATTTTCATTGAAAGGTGTTTTGTATTTGTAAAGCATTGCATGCACATTTGCAAGTTGTGGGGCATAGAGATCACATTCCTTTTTTTGTGGGGTATTTGTTACACATTCAGTTTGTGACATTTATGGCAACTTTTAAACCATTTGCCCCAGTTGTGGGATGCAAATAGTCAGTCATTTTCTGACTTCACAATAATAATATATTAGTCAAGGTTATTTGAAACAAGCTGTATGCTTGTTTGGTTAACAAAAGGTGAAAATTGAGATTTTTTGTTGAACACTCAAGTAAATGCACCAGAACCATTTCAAGCCTCCAGCTTTGGATAAATCAGGTGCAAACCTCCTCTTCAAAGAAACTGACAAGGCAATCACCAGCTGCTTAAACAATTGTATTTATTTCCACAAAGTTATACATTGAAGGATACTACCACACCCTGGTGACCACATTGTCCCTAGTATAAAAGGGAAAAAAGGCACATATTCTGACAACTGAAGTCTCCTCTCAATTACTCTTGGTCTGGAGACATTTATTAAAAGGGACATAGCCAGCATGTCTTATGGGACTAACGGGAGTTCTCAACTGGACTAATGAGTCACATGTTTATTGGGGTCGTTCTTGCGCTCAGGGTTCATAAACAGGTAATTGAGAGAACACCTGGGTCCAAGATTTGGTCTTGGTCTTCGGTTGGTCAGGATCAGTAGGGATTAAGGAACTTGACAGAAAAAGGTTGGAAGGGTTCATAGTAGGGAATCTGCTCCTGCAGACTCTGCTGTGGTGGAGGTGCTGCTGCGGGAGATTTTTGTCAGGGCAGCTGGTTGTTGGCAGTTTGGATGGAATGGCCGTGGATGAAGTTGCTTCTGTAGTAGTTGGAGCTTCAGTAGTTTGGGAGGGATCCTTCACTGGCATGAAAGGGTTAGAGTATCCTGGGTGCATGAAGTAGGGGTTATTCAACTGTTGATGCTAAATCAACTGTCAACTGTTGCTGCTGCAGATTTTGAGGAAGCTTACAGGCAGTGGATGAAGTTCCTCCTGTAGTTGGAGCTTCAGTAGTTTGGGAGGGATCCTTCACTGGCATGCAAGGGTTAGAGTACCCTGGGTGCATGAAGTAGGGGTTATTCAACTGTTGATGTTGCTTCAACTGTTGCTGCTGCTGATTCTGAGGAGGAAGCTTACAGGCAGTGGATGAAGTTACTTCTGTAGTAGTTGGAGCTTCAGTAGTTTGGGAGGGATCCTTCACTGGCATGAAAGGGTTAGAGTATCCTGGGTGCATGAAGTAAGACTGCTTCAACTGTTGCTGCTGCATCAACTGTTGCCAATTTTGTGGAGGAAGCATAGAGGCAGTGGATGAAGTTGCTTTTGTAGTTTGGGAGGGATCCTTCACTGGCATGAAAGGGTTAGAGTATCCTGGGTGCATGAAGTAAGACTGCATCAACTGTTGCTGCTTCATCAACTGTTGCTGCTGATTTTGTGGAGGAAGCTTAGAGGCAGTGGATGAAGTTGCTTCTGTAGTAGTTGGAGCTGCAGTAGTTGGAGCTTCAGTAGTTTGGGAGGGATCCTTCACTGGAATGAAAGGGTTAGAGTATCCAGGGTGCATGAAGTAAGACTGCTTCAACTGTTGCTGCTGCATCAACTGTTGCTGCTGCTGATTTTGTGGAGGCAGCATAGAGGCAGTGGATGAAGTTGCTTCTGTAGTTTGGGAGGGATCCTTCACTGGCATGAAAGGGTTAGAGTATCCTGGGTGCATGAAGTAAGACTGCATCAACTGTTGCCGCTTCATCAACTGTTGCTGCTGCTGATTTTGTGGAGGAAGCTTAGAGGCAGTGGATGAAGTTGCTTCTGTAGTAGTTGGAGATTCAGTAGTTTGGGAGGGATCTGGAGGAAGCTTAGAGGCAGTGGATGAAGTTGCTTCTGTAGTAGTTGGAGCTGCAGTAGTTGGAGATTCAGAAGTTTGGGAGGGATCCTTCACTGGCATGAAAGGGTTAGAGTATCCTGGGTGCATGAAGTAAGACTGCTTCAACTGTTGCTGCTGCATCAACTGTTGCTTATTTTGTGGAGGAAGCATAGAGGCAGTGGATGAAGCTGCTTCTGTAGTTTGGGAGGGATCCTTCACTGGCATGAAAGGGTTAGAGTATCCTGGGTGCATGAAGTAAGACTGCATCAACTGTTGCTGCTGCTGATTTTGTGGAGGAAGCTTAGAGGCAGTGGATGAAGTTGCTTCTTTAGTAGTTGGAGCTTCAGTAGTTTGGGAGGGATCCTTCACTGGCATGAAAGGGTTAGAGTATCCTGGGTGCATGAAGTAAGACTGCTTCAACTGTTGCTGCTGCATCAACTGTTGCTGATTTTGTGGAGTAAGCATAGAGGCAGTGGATGAAGTTGCTTCTGTAGTTTGGGAGGGATCCTTCACTGGCATGAAAGGGTTAGAGTATCCTGGGTGCATGAAGTAAGACTGCATCAACTGTTGCTGCTTCATCAACTGTTGCTGCTGCTGATTTTGTGGAGGAAGCTTAGAGGCAGTGGATGAAGTTGCTTCTTTAGTAGTTGGAGCTTCAGTAGTTTGGGAGGGATCCTTCACTGGCATGAAAGGGTTAGAGTATCCTGGGTGCATGAAGTAAGACTGCTTCAACTGTTGCTGCTGCATCAACTGTTGCTGATTTTGTGGAGTAAGCATAGAGGCAGTGGATGAAGTTGCTTCTGTAGTTTGGGAGGGATCCTTCACTGGCATGAAAGGGTTAGAGTATCCTGGGTGCATGAAGTAAGACTGCATCAACTGTTGCTGCTTCATCAACTGTTGCTGCTGCTGATTTTGTGGAGGAAGCTTAGAGGCAGTGGATGAAGTTGCTTCTGTAGTAGTTGGAGCTGCAGTAGTTGGAGATTCAGTAGTTTGGGAGGGATCCTTCACTGGAGGAAGCTTAGAGGCAGTTGCTTCTTTAGTAGTTGGAGCTGCAGTAGTTGGAGCTTCAGAAGTTTGGGAGGGATCCTTCACTGGCATGAAAGGGTTAGAGTATCCTGGGTGCATGAAGTAAGACTGCTTTAACTGTTGCTGCTGCATCAACTGTTGCTGATTTTGTGGAGTAAGCATAGAGGCAGTGGATGAAGTTGCTTCTGTAGTTTGGGAGGGATCCTTCACTGGCATGAAAGGGTTAGAGTATCCTGGGTGCATGAAGTAAGACTGCATCAACTGTTGCTGCTTCATCAACTGTTGCTGCTGCTGATTTTGTGGAGGAAGCTTAGAGGCAGTGGATGAAGTTGCTTCTGTAGTAGTTGGAGCTGCAGTAGTTGGAGCTTCAGTAGTTTGGGAGGGATCCTTCACTGGAGGAAGCTTAGAGGCAGTGGATGAAGTTGCTTCTTTAGTAGTTGGAGCTTCAGTAGTTTGGGAGGGATCCTTCACTGGCATGAAAGGGTTAGAGTATCCTGGGTGCATGAAGTAAGACTGCTTCAACTGTTGCTGCTGCATCAACTGTTGCTGATTTTGTGGAGTAAGCATAGAGGCAGTGGATGAAGTTGCTTCTGTAGTTTGGGAGGGATCCTTCACTGGCATGAAAGGGTTAGAGTATCCTGGGTGCATGAAGTAAGACTGCATCAACTGTTGATGCTTCATCAACTGTTGCTGCTGCTGATTTTGTGGAGGAAGCTTAGAGGCAGTGGATGAAGTTGCTTCTGCAGTAGTTGGAGCTGCAGTAGTTTGGGAGGGATCCTTCACTGGAGGAAGCTTAGAGGCAGTGGATGAAGTTGCTTCTGTAGTAGTTGGAGCTGCAGTAGTTTGGGAGGGATCCTTCACTGGCATGAAAGGGTTAGAGTATCCTGGGTGCATGAAGTAAGACTGCTTCAACTGTTGCTGCTGCATCAACTGTTGCTTATTTTGTGGAGGAAGCATAGAGGTAGTGGATGAAGCTGCTTCTGTAGTTTGGGAGGGATCCTTCACTGGCATGAAAGGGTTAGAGTATCCTGGGTGCATGAAGTAAGACTGCATCAACTGTTGCTGCTTCATCAACTGTTGCTGCTGCTGATTTTGTGGAGGAAGATTAGAGGCAGTGGATGAAGTTGCTTCTGTAGTAGTTGGAGCTGCAGTAGTTGGAGCTTCAGTAGTTGGAGCTTCAGTAGTTTGGGAGGGATCCTTCACTGGCATGAAAGGGTTAGAGTATCCTGGGTGCATGAAGTAAGACTGCTTCAACTGTTGCTGCTGCATCAACTGTTGCTGCTGCTGATTTTGTGGAGGAAGCTTAGAGGCAGTGGATGAAGTTGCTTCTGTTGGAGCAGGAGTAGGCTGAAGTGGTGGATCCATAGGAGATTGTGAGGCTTGGGTTGACATGGGGCAACAAAGGGTTACTGGATTGCTTTGCCATAACATCTGGAGCAAATGGTTGCTACCCTGGAGGGAAAATAAATAAATACCAATAAGAAAATGCAGTCATGCCCAGTTTTTAAACAGCTACACACTGACCTACATGAGCTAAATGCTAAAGATTTACTTCAGGGTCTTTTTGGCACCATATCCAGGACCAATTCTGGTTTGGAAGCCATGTACACCCAGTATGCATGTACATGCACACTACAGGCTGTGTGTAAGGTACCAAATTTGATGGGGGGGGGGGGGGGGGGGGGGGGATAATTCTATAGGAGCGCGAGAGATCAGCCACTGAACCCGCCACTACGTTCACCATTAAACCCAATATAATGAGCAACACACACCAAATACTGTAGTACGGTGCGTCAACCCCTATGGTTTGTTTAATTGTGCCTGATCCATCAAATTAGCCAAGTAGATATAGGCTACTGCAATAAATTTACAAAATGGCTCGATTAAAAAAAAAGTAGGAGAACAGAGGACAACATTAACCAGACAACAGGAAAAAAAAAAGTTTACACAATGCACTCAACAGTAAACACATCCTGGTTTAGGTAGATCCTAGCAAGCAAAAGAACTTATAATGTAATACAACTCGTGTCACAGGTCCAGAATAGGGCAAATAGCCAAGCAGCCAGCAGTTAAGTTAATGATTGTGGCTTATTCCAAGACAACACCCACCTCATACATGCAAAAAACGGTGTTAAAGGCTAGCCTAGCACCAAACCCTCCTGCTTCTGTTCAAACATTAGCCTCTCCTCTGAGTTAACTCAGTACAGGCTATTGCATGAATTATTGTCAAGTTTGCCTTTTTTTGCTGTCCCATACCAAATGCTTTAAAAAAAACACCGCCCAATTTTGTTTACTGCTACATTCTCAAGTTAATGGACAGTCTTTACTTCACTTATGGCCACAGAATGTAAATAGAAATTAACAGAGGACCAACAGTGTCTCAAAGTGACTCAGCACATTTTAGAGTAGCCAAACCAAATGAATCACCTTTAATTGACTAATGAAAACTCCTATATAGCCTGGAAGACGATGTTTAGGGCTTTGGTTTTCATTTCAAGTGGCTTGCATGTTGTGGGGGTTTGGTAATTTATTTAAGAGCTACATTTTAGCATGTTCCTATATTTCATGATTCAATATTTAGGGCAACCCAATGGTCAGCAGCAGATCCAACAAATAGCCTACGTGGAAGCAAAAAAGAAATACAAAAATTCCATAGCTGATAAAAATGGAAATGCCTTCTGGGTGCCATGAGCGCATTTACTCCTACACCATTTGTACTTGTCACTTTCTAGTCTATAGATGACAAAGCCTACCTGATTTATAACATCACAACCATCATAGGCAATGAGAAACAGAAGGCCCAGTTCAGTCCTGTACACAGAGTAACCACAGTCCTGCGGCAGCTGGTTTAGCGAAATGGGTTTTCCTCCTGCTGAATAAAAAGGACACCAAGTATTGAGGTTCATGCCAATAGTTTACAATGACCCAACCCCACAAACAAGAAAGGAACAGAAAAGGTTAGAGTCTGCCGAATCTGGCAAGCCTTTATATTAGTGTAGCCAGTGAGTAGCCGATAACAGCAAGGTGAGTTGCTGAAAATATTTCAGTCCCCAAAACAAGCAGTCGGCTGAAGCCCAAGATTTAAGAACTACCCAATATAAGCCATTTACCTCTGTCTAGCTGAAGTGAAGAGGATCCTGGGCCTTGTGCCGAGAACTTCATGAGGTCCTTAGTACATAACACAGTTGGTCGCATACTAGCCCAGGCTGCCTTAGAAGAACTGGAGTCATCAATGACATCTTGTCCATCCACCAACCCACCAGTGTCGGCTTGAATGTTATAGCCATCCCCTGCAGTGTCCTCGCCAATGTGTCGAGTTCCTTCACTTTTCACTGGGCCAGGAATATCTCCTCTGCCGAACATAATGGTCCCCACTCTAACATCATCTGTTTTTTCCTCTCCGTGTCTCTCTTGTCTTCGCATTATTCCAAGGCTTACACAGCATATTTGGCTAAAACAAAGAAAACCCAGACACAAAAGTAAAACATCCCTGTTTGGTTTAAGCCTCATTTTGGTCATTTCGTTCATAAACAGGGAGCTACACCAACGTATGTTTCGCGACTCTTTTAGTTGGGTATATATACAAAGCGTGTTGTTCCCAATTAACATAAATTGATGCCAGACCAACGATATCGCTTAACACCTTCTCAGTTTAGCAGACGACGCAGCTGGTCTTACTTAAATACTAAAACATTTCATTGAGTTAACAGCTGAACATGTAAAATTAGACGCCAGCCCAATGACAACTCGTTCACATCAACTATTCAATCAGTTTCACTGGATAATCTCAGGCGCTAAACGACATGTCATCAAATGACATGAACGGCCCTAGTTGTAATTGGCTATATGCCACATACTTCCGCTCCACGGCCTCAGCCACCACGTTCACTTCCTGTCTAGCAATGCAACGACCACAATGGCTGCATCTTTTACCTGATCTCCCGACAATATCAGTGACAGACGTGAGCAGAATTATCTAGGCTAATTCAACCACAGCCACCGCAAGAAAGGAGAAAGTATTCAACCTGTACGTTTCAAATTATGTCCATAATTATGACGGTAAGGTTAAAATTAAGTGTTTTATGTTAGCCTAGCGTACATGTTAGCGAGTAGCTAACGACATTAACGTTAACGTTCATTGACATCGTCATTGACATCAGTTGTACTAATCATCCTTATTACTGTTGTATTTTGTCCTGTGTCTTATTGATATAATGTATTTAACCCTAATTTTAATGTTAATCACAGTTTCAGACCAGGGTCTGACAGGGCTAACAATTAGGTGTCAGTGCTACAGATCAATGAGGAAAAGTCAACCTCCTCACAGTGTAAGGGAAAGTCATCACACAGGTTAAGTTTAGGTTCCTGAGAAAACTCAAGTATTGTATTTAAGTAGTATTGACGTGTTTGTGCTTACTAGGTGGTGGGTCTGTTCATCTTTGCAATTCAATTTGGGGCTGACCTGAATTTCTAAAGTTGGGATGATTGTTGTATTAACAATAAGCCAGTTGTTGCCACCTCAAGTTTTTGCCCATTTTGTCAAAACCAGTGTCAAAGTTGGTTAAACTAGCAGGCAAACATAGTTGCCATAGGGGTAGTGAACCAGCTCAAGGATCACCTCTGGAGCTGGTGGAAGTGACATCCAGTGTCATTATTCTTGTCTTTATTCATCTGTCAAACAATGTCCTCATTTCTTTGTGATTTCTAATAAATGCACAAGACTTCTTACAATGTTGCATGGTCTTGTTTGTGTATCATCTAAGCCTATCATTTATCACAGTTAAGATCACCACGTCATTATACATTTCAATTAAATTAAAATGACTTTATTGGCATGACTGCATACAACACAACGTTGCCAAAGCATGTTTGTACATTTTGTGTAATCGCAATTAACATAAATAAATAAAAAACAAACAATAAGTCTCTCTGGTTTTATAAGAGTTTTATTATTATTTAAATCACAGGAGTAACCTGTATAGAGGAGTCACAATCACCTCTGCCTGAACCCTCTTGTCTCAATGTTGGGGTTATCTGGTGCCCATGATCACAACTATGGCCATCTCCCGTGACGTGCCGCTGGTAGACTCTGTGTTCAGCCTGTTAAAGAGGGCAGCGTGCTGTCTTACCAAATGCCAACCAAGGCAGTGCCCAGAAACCTGCCTACACTCAGATGCCCCATCACCCCCACAGCTGCCACTCTGTGATTACAGGTTTGGGCCCTCTACCTGTTCTTTCATCTACACACTACAACAACACCATCACATGGCATCCCTTAAAACACCTCTGGAGACAGCCCACAAAATTGAAGAAGCTACAAAAGAACAGAGTTCATGTGCAGAGTGGCACCAGCTTTGGTGGTCCTGCATCACCTCAACCAAGTTCCGTGAAGTCTACCACATCAGGGCACATAGCTCATCTGAAAATATTCCTGGATCTGCTCCTGGGGTATCCAAATCCTCACTGAGCCTCATGATGTGATGATCCGACTGACTGGACGGATGAGCAGGTCATGTGATGCAAACCTAGGGAAACAGAATAGAGGTGTGCATCTTGTAGATATTCCCATTTTAAAGTTATTCAACTTTATTAAGTTGTAAACAAATGTGATGCATTCCCGACTATCTTTTGTTATGAATTTCACTAACATAGCAGGTACCAGTAGACCTTATCCTGATATTAACCACAGAAGAATTTACCTGGCATGATTTTTGAAAATAAAACAAGTATCTTGGCATGTTGACTGACACCATGTGATGTCGATTCAACCTGTAGCTTCTCATGTAGCGAGCTACTTTTGTTGTGTTTGTGTATCTTAGCTTGCTACATTTACTGGTAGCTTAGCTCACTACATTTTCCAAGTAGCTTACCCAACACTCTTAATTTTAGTCTACACGTAGCCACGTACCCTGTCCTCTACAATCTAGGTAACATTAGAGACATTTCCTTGGCACTTTTTACCTTTAGTAAAAAGGCTGAAGTTGCCTTACCCGGTGAAGAAACGGATATCTTTGTCCGAGGAAGCATGGCGACTACCCATAGGAAAGCTCCTCGTCCACAGGAAAGGTTAAAAAAAAAAAAAAAAAAAACACGAAGCACACCGTTGTACGTTGAATTCTGGCATAAAGGCACCCAGCTGTGTTCAGCAGTTGTACCATATGTTCGCTGACATTTGAACTTTTTCGTCGATTCTCTTCACTTGACTAGTTTTGGACAATCAATATGGACGATGGATGCCATAGCAGCGGAAGTGAACGTGGTGGCTGAGATTTTAAGCGGAAGTACGTCAGCTCACCGTGGCATATAGGCAATTGTCCCATAAAGGACGAACTGTGCGCTGGTCTAAATGATCCGGAAGTCTGTATGTGTCTTTTTTTTACTCCCATTATTTATTATCTCGAGATAACCAAATGGCGACTGCCCTACTTATTTAATCTGTCTGACTGATGAATGTAGTTGACCATTTTTGGTAGAGCTACCCAAGCATATCAGAAATCTTCCTAGAAATTATGTTAACCGCACGTGTGGAGAGGATGTAGTCCAATTGGGAAAATGTAGCTATGCGGTCAGGTTGATACCAGCTCCAAGGGCATTATAACTAGCAACGGAATAACTATGATCCGAGGAATTCTGCACCGTTGCATAAAATGACCGCAAAGTTTGATTTAAAGTCTTTGTATTGTACTTGTACCCTTCTCCAGTAACCAGTCCTTGAAAACTCCATAGCCCATGAAGTGATCCGTTTGGTGTTTGTGTAAACCTTGATCTCTCCGGGAATAGGTTCTTGGTGTAGTAGACGTATAAAGAATCACGGACACACGAGTTCGAACTGAGAAGACTTTACTCAAACTCCAGCCACAACGAATAACTCCTTTTCCTTGCTTTCTAGTATCCAATAACCCGCAAAGCATTATGGGTATTACAGTTCTTACACTACTTCCCCCTTCAGAAAATAAAACGTCCTCGTTTTAGCTGCTGCACATCAATTATTAACATTACTGACATAAGAGTAACAAATGGAGCCTGTGGGGAAAAAAACACATACACACACACAAAAACATCTCACAAAATGCAATTATACTGTGTTCTGCCATATATTGTCGCTATCCATGCTGGGCCCTACCGCAGTGTACCTATAACATCCCAATCTACTGGTATTTCCACTTTATCCAGAAAGTTCACTTTAAGACAGGTACTGTATAAAGCTCTGAAATAAAACTAATCAGGTAATTAGGCAAAACTCAACTGTATAACTGAACAAAATACATGTTGTAGGCCTATACTATATGTGAACATACAAAACAGTTGTGAAATTCTTAAAGTGTCATCTAAAACGTTGGGGAGGGCGCACGATGCAACCTAATCTGGTTCTCCGTTCCTGAGGGGTGTGTGCTTCAATGGCAGGTGTGTTTGCCACAGGATCTGGGGCATTGTCCATTGTTGGAGATGCAGGCTCATTTGCCCCAAGCTCACAGCTCCGATAGACATAAGGCCGTGAAGCTGAGAGGGCCGTGAGCTGGGAGCCAACACCCTGATTGGGCTCAGCCTGGATGTGTTCAGGAGTAGTGGGGGCCAAGTTACAAGTCCATGGTGAACGGTAGGGCTTTAGGCGATTATAGTGAACCACCTTAGGCTTTGCCCTCGGGTCCAGTTGGTCTTGTAGGTTGTAATCCCCTCCAATTTCCCCTGAGGATGAGTCAAGGCGTTGCAGTACTTTGAAAGGTCCAGTCCACCTGGGAGATAACTTTTGTCTGGCAAGTGCAGGAAGATTGACCCACACAAGGTCACCTGCTTCATAAGCATTGTGCCTCATGTGGCGGTCATAGCAATGCTTCTGTTTAGCACCTGCCATAGCTATGTTGTCTGCTACCATGTTAAATGCAGAATAAAGTCTGTGTCTCACAGCCGTGGCATATTCACCAGGGGTTCCAGGTGTAGCATTTGTAGCCATTGGCAAGTCCCCAAGGATGATGTCTGCCGGCAAACGAGCTTCTCTACCATGAGTCAGAAAGAAAGGTGTATGATTAGTTGATGAATGCACACTTGTATTATATGCAAACTCAACCTGGTGTAGATGATCATCCCATTCACCCCCTTTGGTGTAGAGGAACTTGGCTAACTGATCTTTAATAGAGCGGTTGGCTCGCTCTACCATACCATCTGACATAGGATGATAGGCGGTTGTCCGTGTCTTGTGAATTCCAAGGTGTCTGCATAACTCTTTGACCAAATCCGAATCAAACTGGCGGCCTTGATCTGTGTGCAGACTGCGTGGTACCCCATGTCTACTGATGTAGTCCTCAAACAAACATTTTGCGACCGTTGTTGCTGTTTGGTTACGTAGTGCATATAAATCCATATATTTTGTAAAGTAATCCATCACAACTCGTATGTAACGGTTACCTTTATGACTGAGTGGCAGTTCAGTGAAGTCAGCAGCAATTTTCTCAAAAGGCCTACTTGTCACTATGTTTTGCATTGGGGCCTGCTGGTGTGGAATCGGTGGCCTGCGTGCCTCACAAGCAGTACACTGGGGACACCACTGGTTGATGTCCGTGCTCATATGGGGCCAATAACACAGAGTCACTGAATTTTGCTGCCAAAATGTCCCGATAGTGAATGTCCATGTAACATCTTAAAAACTTCCTTCTGCAACCTATTTGGGACCACCACTTGACATACAGGGTCACCTGGTGGGGGCCGGACCCTACGACACAAGATGGAATCCACAATGACAAGTCTGGGAAACTCTCTCCAGTAGTGGCGCAGCTCAGACCGCTCGCCCTTCAGATGTGAAAAGGGTGGTCTAGTGTCATTCAAGACCCATTCACTGACGGTTTTTAGGATAGGATCTTTCTTTTGGGCATCCTGAAGGGTGTTTCTGTCTATGTCATAACAGAGTGGGTCACTGGGCACAGGGTCAGCCGCGACAGGCTGTACTGACAAAGTCAATGCAGTACGTTCTGGTGACGCAGTCGTAGAACTGACACTCTGTGTTTGAACCGACACAGAGTTCACAGATACGGTCTCCCTTATAGGCATACTGTCTTCGGTCCTACATGGACGCCGTGATAGGGAGTCAGCATTGCAGTTTTTAAGACCTTGTTTGTGTTCAATTGTCCAGTTATATGGGTCGATTTCCAGTGCCCATCTCGCTCTGCGCCCAGTCGGATCACCATCCAAGGCCATCTTTCTCAATCCTAGGAGAGGTTTGTGGTCTGTAATGATTCGGAATGGATGACCCGTGAGGTACTGGCGGAAATGGCGTATGGACCACACAATGGCCCACAGTTCCCGATCAAACGTAGACCACCGTCTCTCAGTTGATGTGAGGGTATGGCTACCATAGGCAATGACATGTTCCCTGCTGCTATCATTTAACTGTGAGAGCACACATCCAATAGAGGTGTTAGAGGCATCAGTAAAAAGCAAGAATTCTTTAGAGAAATCTGGATATGCCAGAATGGGAGTATGTGTGAGGGCATGGTCGAAGAGTGTCAAATGCTGCTTGTTCCACATCAGTCCATGAAAAAGTTTTCCCTTTCTGAGTAAGGGCATGTAGAGGCTGTGAAATCTTGGCAAACTGATGTATAAAAGGTCTGTAATAAGAACAGAGTCCCAAGAATGCCCTATAGGCCGTAAGGTGAACACTGTTTTCGTTTCAACCCGCTCCACAGTCGCGCATCTACACAATCTTTAGCTCATAAAAAAGAACGAGTTGTGCTAACCTACCAAAAAAAAGTTTGTCGCTGAATTTCCAGTCGATTCTTGATGCGTCTATGTTTTATGCAGAATTACTTTCTCCAGAGCGTAATAGGATCTTGGTCGCAAGTAATGGCACGGTTCGACACGTGATCGTTCTACACCAATGAGGTAGCTGCTTTTTGTCAACAGAATGGCAAGATGGCGGCTCCCGTGGTTAGATTCAAGGGTTGTGTTCGGATTCTTAGATTGCTGTCTAATCCTTGATCTCTTGTTGGACAGGTGTCTGACGAGAGAGGTCCTTTCGGGGGAAGGTATCTCAAAAACCGTTGATTTCGAACAGTCTATTAAGATAGGATGTACTGCAACATGACGCTGTGTCATCATGCTGTGTGTGCTTATTTGCTAGCTAGCAGCTACTGTTAGCGACCTGGCTAACGGATACATCGCTAACGAAACAGACTATTTTTGTTAATCAATCATGACATAAGTACATAGTACACTGTTTATTTCTCGGTAACTTTTTAAAAAAATTACCAAAAAAAGCAAAGAAACTTACATCGGTGAATACTTTTGTGGAACTTCGACGATTTCATCCGCCATCTTTTTTAAAATTTGTCTCCGGTTAGGGAATGGCGCAGAGAGTTATGGGTAATACCTGCCGCCATAAGAGAGCAAGGCAGCTCAGATGCTCTCTTGAAAAATGACCGTTATGTGACGTATTTCAAGGTATCTTACTGTTAAAGAAAGTATTAGTATATTTTATCATGAATATCTTTTTGTTTTAAGTTTTGTTCCAAAATGCTGTGTGCCCTGAGTTCTCCATGTAGATTGGACTTTGGAAGACAATTAGCAGAGTCAAGAATGTTAACCCAGAAACCTCACGTATATGTTTACATAAGATAAGAAGGAATTGGGGGGTTGTGGAATGTCTTGTTGCTGGGCAGAAGTAAAGTTCAGCTAAAGTGCAGATATCCTAAAGTGTATCCCAGAATCCTGTCTGCCATCCTGTGTAAACATTAAGAGACAGAGTCAGGGTTGGGGGAAGGTAAACATTCTTATCTCTTGGAACCAAGGACGGGATGGTACAAGATGGGAGTGTCATGTCTTTGTTCTGTGATATTGTCTTTGCATAAAGTCTGTTACTTTTTACCAGAGAAGGCAGTGATGGGTTGAACAGCGTTCTGAAACCACTGCGCTCCTCTCGTAGGAGTGATGGGTTGAAGAAGCGGTCTGACACCATTCACTCCTCTTTGCCAGAGTAAAAGTAAATTATTTATTATATTCTTGGTTGTGTGAGTCTTAATTCTGAGGTTAATACAGTCCTGATAAGGGTGAAATAAATCCCTAACACTTACTAAAGCGGAAGAGAAGGTTTAAGACATTTCGAACAGTACTTGCTCTCTTACTAGGGAGGGGAACATCCTCAAAAGTGGGCTAAATGGATTCTAAATAGTAGTGATGGCAGCCTGACACTGAAGCGCCGGAACGTGCTTCATACCTTAAACTACACCAACCATAAAACCACTGCTTCGAAGGTTGCTTTGGTACGGAAAAATCACGTGACATATTACGTGCGAAACAGCAACTGCTTCTTTCTCCGAATGAACCAGCTGAGTGGTTCACAGCGCCACGCACGAAACAGTCAGTTGTCTCGTTTTGAGTCTGAATTGTAGCGCCTTCAAAGCATAAAAACTTCCGCGCACAACATTACGTTTGGTTCGTAGTAGCCTATCTCATTCTGTGACAGTCATTACGTTCGTATTGATTTATCATCATTATGAAAGCATCTAGGAAGAGAGGTCGTTCTGACATGTGGGAACACTTTATTCTGATCGCTCATGATAAGGTGCGCTGGCTGTTAAATATTTAGGCTATAGGAAAAGTAGACTATATCAACAGGCTCAGTCCAAAAAGTGTAGAACAAATAATGTTTTTAAATCAAAATCTTTGACTGTTCCCTATCCAACATGGTTACACAAGCACACCCAACTTGTGCCATATTTGTCCAGCACATCCTTTCCCCAAGCACTCTCTCTTCAATAACACAATATACAAAAAAGAATTAATCTTTATTTGTAAAAAAAAAAATTATATCACAATCTTTGTATACGGGTGCATGTGTGTGTGTGAGTGTGTGTGTGTGTGTGGGGGGGGGGGGGGGGGGGGGGATTTGGTTCGTGCACACTAGATTGTCATTGTTTTAAAGATTCGTGCCACTGTCTAGCTGGGCTAATTTAGTTGCAGCCTTGGCACATCACCAGGAGAGGTCACTGTTACTGAAGCTTCAAGTAATGAACCGATTTTTGAAACAATGTGCCTAATGGTTCAATGCTTCACCAAAGCTTAATTTGCCCATCACTACTAAATAGTGCTGTATACATAGCCGCGTCCAAGAAGAACAATGAGGCAAATATACGATAATGTTATGCTTATGTTAAGTCATTTAGATCAAGTTTGACATACCTGGGAATACACCTTACTGACGATCTAACATGGACTGTGAACACCCAGCACACACTGAAGAAATCAAGGCAAAGACTGTACTTCCTACGTCAGCTGAGGAAGTTCAGAGCATCAGCACCCATCAGCTGTGTGTCCTGACAGCATCATCACTTGGTATGGGAACTGTACAGCCTGTGACTGCAGTACCGCATCATCAGAGCACCTCTCCCTACAGACCTACAAGAGAAGACTACGTACCAGGGCCCAAAGTACTGTAAAAGACTCCTAACATCCTGACCATGGACTTTTCTAAACACTGAGGTCAGGCAAACGTCTCTGCTGCTACAAGACCAGAACAGAGAGACTGAGAAGGAGCTTCTTTCCTCAAGCATCCCGTATCCTGAACACACAATGACTATATAAACAGCAATTACACTTTTTTTCACACTTGCACATGGACTGTACACACACTGCACTTTATACTCCCTCTTGCTATTTATGAAAAATATTTCTTGATCTTTCTTTCTTCACACTCGCACAGAAAAAGCTTAACACCAAACGAAATTTCACTACATGTTTTACGTAAGTATTTCTATGTATGTGACAAATAAACCTCCTTCCTTGTATCAATAAAAGGCAGTAATTGTACTTATACCAATGACCATTTGTTCGTTCGTTCATTCATTCATTCATTCACAAATGAAAACAACACTGATGAACCATAAAAACAATCTTTATGAAAAATATGAAATATGATATATAAAACTGTACAAAACTAAATAAGAAATAACAGATTAAGGACACTCAGTCCTCACTGTCAGTGTCAGGACAGTTATCTTCCAGTTCCTCAGTTTATTTTGTGTTGGCACAATTAGAGCAACGACATAAGTCTGTGCGACACAATCCTGCAGAAAAACAGGAACATCTGCCTGTCTCACAGGCACCTTTGCAGCCGCAGTCAGGGGCAGGGTTTCTGGTCATCCAGGTGATGTGCAAGGTCCCATCCTCTATTTGCCAACCATATCCAGCAGGTGATGGAGCACTCATATTTAGTTTGAGACAGGACCTCATTATTGCAGCCTAGTAGTTTGCCCTTTTGCAATGCTGATGGAGGGCATCAGCAGTAGGGGAATGCATAATTCTGGCAAGGCTGATGATGCTATACAGAAAGCCTTGTACCTAGCTTCATTTACATTATCGGCAGCTGGCTGATCATATAAGTGGCATACATACTGGCAAAGAAGTGCAAATGTTGACTGCTCCAAGTTAAAGTTAGTACCTAAAGGCCTTTAGGTACTCATCTTTCTCACATGCAACAGAAAATGTCTTTCTTTTTCCTTTGCCATAAAAGGCACTTGTGGAGTCACACCCAGAGAATGTGTGAATTCCGATCAAGGCTGAACACACACTGGTTCCGAGAGCTGATGACACCTTGGTAATGTCAATGATACGTGTCCTGTTGCCAGTCCCTGTGAAAACATATAAACTGCATGGCAAATCTGTCTGCACACTTACAGCAATGACTGCCACATCAGTGTCAGAGCTCTTGATAATGTCAGCTTTATGCTCCCGTGCAGCATGTTGTGCATGTAAAAACACCTTTGTGTCACAATCTTCATGCATTTACATTTAGTCATTTAGCAGACGCTTTTGTCCAAAGCGACGTACAAGGGAGAGAACAGTCAAGCTAAGAGCAATAAAAAAGCATGGTGTAACAATAAATACTACTTTACATGAGAATTAGATCATGATCACACTTCAGGTCTTCAACAACACAAACAGACTGTACACCCTCCTTAACAGTCACACAGTGACATTGATTTGTATGTGCAAGCAGAGGTTTTTACCCACTATTGTAAGGTCTGCATTTTTCCATACAACATACAGGAATTCGGCAAGTGCTTCCTTATTTGTTCCTTCTGAGAGAAACGTTTTCCATTGGGTTGGGGTCCTCTGATCCGGGCCAAAGATTTGCATGCGTTGTGACCCTGCATCAGCTCTATACATGACCGTTCTAGGTTTTTGATACTGATGGGGGAAATCACGAGTCAGCCTCTTCTTCAACATATCCTGTCTGCAACACAACAAAACAGTGACAATTAAGAGTCACAGGAGTAGCATGAAAAGCAGAGAGTGGTGGAGGTGGTACAAGACATTACAGGCTAGAACCTATCTGCCATACAGCACATTTAACACCAAAGATGCCCAAGAAAGGCACACAACATCACAAACCTCACCACACGCACACGCACACCTTCTCCTTGTTGCCAACTGGTACATGTCTGTGCAAACAGCAAGACTTAAAAACAGTTTCTCAGGCCTGTCACACACATGTTGTGTAAAGCTGGACTTGCACATGACAAATAATAAGACTTGAGAGAAAAATGCATTGCAGTTACCTGTAGTTTGAAGCATCAAGACCTTAATTTGCTTTCACCAGTTCAATGAAGGCCTTCCTCAGCTGGCCCATTCTCTGCACCTCTTGGTTGACAAGCAGCCTTTGGCGATTGATCCTCTCACAGAATAACTTATAGCTGACATCAAACGTGGGCTCATTCCTAGAACCAGTGGTGTATAAAGTACCCAAAAGCCATACTTGAGTAAAAGTAAAGATACCTTCCTGGAAAATGACTCAAGTAAAAGTAAAAGTAACCTTTTAGAATACTACTTGAGTAAAAGTCTTAAAGTATCTGATCTTTACTGTACTTAAGTATCAAAAGTAATTTTCTGATATTAAATGTACTTAAGTATTGAAAGTAAAAGTACAAGTAAATGCTGTTAATAAAAAAGCAGAGGGTCAGAATTTTGAGAATTATGAAGTTTATTCCGACTAGAATGAGCATACTTATAAACTGGGCCTTATTTGAACACAATTTTAACACAATAGGCAATACTAAAGCCGCACCGAAAGTAATAACCCAGTCATTACTTGAAACTGAAAAATGTTTTGTTCATCTTCAAACAAAACGTCCCAAAAAGCCATTATGAATTTTTTTAATTTTAATCTTTGTAACATTTTGTGAAGTATCCCAAGGTATGCATAAGGCACAACCTGAGAGCAATAACCTGGCGATCTGATACAAAGCCATAGCATTACATCAGGATCATCAGTTTTACAAGCAAGTTATCTGTACAGTGACTGTGAAATACTTTCAGCAACATGCACACACATCCCTTGAACAATAATGTTACTAGCAGCTATTTTGCTCCACACTGCTACGTTACTGTAGTGTAGATTGACACCATCCTAGCTAACTAGCTAGATACTTCGCCAGAGATGGAATAAAGAATAAGAATAAATAATCTTTGTAGGTTATTAGCTAGCTTGAAATATTATATACAGATCTTACCCAGCGGTGAAAGAACATGACTAGTCTACAAGGTTGTGCTGGTGGCATTTAATGAAGAGGTCGTGGGGTTTCTAATTTTTTGATTGAGACCTGTGTGCTTTTGCTTCGATTATTGTTGTGTCCCCTTCGTTGTTGATCTAAATGTTTTGGATATATCCTTCCACTGCATATTGCAGTCTATTTTGCCTTGATCTGGAGCAGTGGCGATTTTAGCCTGAAATTTCTGGTGGGGCAATTTTGTATGACTTCATGTCACCGTCAAAAAAACTAGAGGTAGCTGATTATTATAAGCAGTAGACCAGTAGGATATGTTATGGGCTGCATTTTGAGTGCCAGCAGGGAGCAGAAATCCTATTTCAAATACATTTCACATGCTTCAGCGCTCAGCGCAACACAAAGATGTTGCCTATAATACAGCATTAAAGTAAAATGATTGCAACAAAGTAAAAATATTAGACAGACACATAGCTCAAATAACTTGACTAATTTATTAAGCTTGTGGCACACATGTGGCATACAATATGAAGCGAAAGGCACAACTTAAACGAATAACAGCAACAAAACATGCTGCTAAATGAACAAAACTTTGTAAAAAGACGATGTCCTTGCAGATTGCATTGATACATCCATCAGCTCCAAAAAAAAAACAAGGTTTGACTCACCAATGCAGATCACCTAAATAGGAAGTTGGCGCGGTGGTTCTTTGCTTGAGCAAACCTCTCGATGACTTTGCTGTTAAAATCCACCAGTCCATGAACAAACGGGTTTTCAATGGAAAGCATGGAGAGGGCGTTCAGTCTCTGCTGTCCCATCGTGTTTCTTGTGAATGTCTTAATCCTTTTGTGTGGCCCCAAACGTTTAATTTCTAATTCATCTTCTAACGACAATGTTCTAAATTGCACCCTCAACAACTAGTCTACATTATTCATTGTAGGCTGAATTAAAATACTTCCCAAATACTCGAAAACTAGCGATAGCTAACTAGCAGTAACGTTACTGGCATTGATCTGTCTGATTTTGATCTGACTGTATGTTTTTTTTCTCTTAGTCACGGGGTACAGGTCTCGCGGTTTTCACATTATTCCAGTCTAGTTGCCAGGCAGATTTCGTGGGGCACATCTGAAAGTGCCCCACCGCTCAATGTTAACTTTGGCCTGTGTGGTTCACGCTCATTGGTGTTTCCATGGTAACGGTCAATAACGCATTAACGTGCACTAGGACCACTGATTCGCCAAACCTGCTTGCAGTCTGTGTTCTACCACAGTCCCCGACGTTGGTCTCGTCACTCTCATGATTATTTTTTTTCTAAAGATGATTTGATTTTGTAACGAGTAACGAAGGTTTCAGGGGAAATGTATCGGAGTAAAAGTATCCGTTTTCTTTGCAAAATGTAGCGAAGTAAAAGTAAAAGTCAAAGAGTTTTGTGTGCTTTGCTCTCTACGGGTTGGTGAGTTATTCGGGTTCTTTAACCCTCACTAGCTCAGGGCGCTGCAAAATTTGTTGACTCAACTTAATTTTGGAAGTAGTAGCCGCTATCCTAGCTGCCTAAGTTTCTGACTAGCCTGCTAGCTTGCTAACAACGTGTTCGTTGCTAATAGTGTGCTTGTGTATTAATACTTTCTTTTACTTTCAGAACAAAGATGTCCAGACAGTACCCCGACTGTGGGCACACCCGTGTCAAGGGTGACCGCCACCGTCGGTGCGGGACCTGCCTCGGCAGGACCCACGCAGAGGCGGCGCTCTCAGGCGCCGACCCTGTCTGTGGCATTTGTGCTAGCTTGACGCTAGCCAAGGCTACAAGGCGCCTTGCGCTATGGGAGCGCAAGGACGCCGAGGGGACTGCACCGGCTCCATCCGGGGTTAACTCCCCTGTAGGACCGGGTGCGCCTCCAGCCGTAGGCACTGTGAGTGTGAGCAGTCGCTTTGCAGCCGCAGCTCCACCCTTTAGCCTCTCCCTGTCGCCGCCACCTGCTAACCCAAGGGCCGCGGGCTGCGAGGCGGTGGAGCTGCCACTGACCGAAGACCTGCCCGAGCTGGAGCTGGACTTCGGTCAGGATGATGATAGTCTGCTGGACTACTCCGACGAGCACAGCTCAGTCGCGGAAGCCATGCAGACAAGTCAAGACGTTAAGCCGCGGGTAGCCTCACCCCCGACTACGTCACGGATTCTGGGCCAGCCACTCCACGAGGTTGCGCTGAGAGCAGCCAGCTGCCTCGGGCTCCCTCTCCCTCCCCCTCCCAGTGTGCGGTCCTCGCTGCTGGATGGGGAGTTCTATGCTGGCCCCGCCGCACCAGTTCCTAGTTCCCTCCCCTTCTTCGAGGAGGTGCACGAGGAACTGCAGGCGACGTGGGCAACCCCCTACTCGGGTCGTGCCCCAGTGCCGGGGTTCGCCCCGTACATGCAACTTCACAGGGCTAGTAAGAGTGGCTACCTCTCCTTCCCTAAGGTGGAGGATGCAGTAGCGGGCTACCTCTTGCCCGCCTCCCCCACGTTGCGCCTCGGCCAGAAGCCCCTCCTGCCCACGCGAGTGGCCAGGCACCAGGCGGCGCTGGCGGAGAAGGCCTACTTGGCTGCAGGGCAGGCTGCCTGCACAACCAACAAGGCGGCGCTGCTACAGCGCTATCAGGCAAAGCTCCTGACTGAGCTAGCCTCGTCGTTGGGGGAGGATCACCCGTCGGTTGCGGAGCTCTGTCGGGCGACGGATCTTTCGCTCAGACTGACCAGGTGCACCTCACAGGCCCTGGGGAGGGTGATGGGTACCGCGGTGGCTACCCAGAGGTCCCTGTGGCTGTCGCTGGCTAAACTCTCCGACAGGGAGAAAGCACCACTCCTCGACGCCCCGGTCTCTGTCCAGGGCGTCTTCGGTGAAGCCGTGGACACGATATTCCAAGCCTGGATGCCTCGCTCTAGCGGCCCGGGTGAGACGTCCTCTTCGGGACACACCACGCCCACACAGGGCCAAAAGCGAAGCGGGTTCCGTTCGCCAGCTCCTCCAGCAAAGGTGCCCACCAGGCGAGGCTGGCAGAGACACCCCTTCCGCCCTCCAGCTCAGCCGACAGCCCAGCAGCAGCCAGCTGCGCGCCCTGCCCAGGGCGCAGCCCACGCCCCGCGGCAGCATGCTGCTCGCCGCGGGCGGGGCAGAGGCAAGCCTCAGGGTACCTGATGGAGACAGCCCACACCGCCTCCACAGAAATCAGCCCGTCGCTCACATGCGAAAATCATGTCCAGCACGGTAAGCAGGTTCTCACAAGCACCACTCTCATACGTCCTAACACCTGTCCCAGAAGGCGCAGTGCCCAGACATGCTTGTGCGACTCCCCCCGCGATGCACACAGTGCAATCGCACCCCCCAATTTTTTTCAAAACCATGAGGGGGCAACCCCAGATCTCGTCCCCCTCCCTAGGCGGAGTGGGTGCAGATCTAGGCTTAGACTCATTGACCATGAGCGGATTAGTTCCCGACCAATTCAACTCAAAGCCCAGCCTGGCTGGTTTTGCGGCGAGTTGAGTGGGTGGGTGCAGATCTAGGCTTAGACTCATTGACCATGAGCGGATTAGTTCCCGACCAATTCAACTCAAAGCCCAGCCTGGCTGGTTTTGCGGCGAGTTGGCGCGCATGCGCAGTCTCACCATGGGTGCTGAGAACGATCACAAAGGGGTACGTGCTGCAATTCGCCCGTCCCCCTCCGCCATTCAGCGGAGTGATCCAATCCGTGGTGCAGCAGGGAAAGTCTCACTTCCTACGGGAAGAGATAGTCTCCCTGCTCAAAAAAGAAGCGATAAGCATAGTGCCTCCCGAGGAGGAAGCTTCAGGCTTCTACAGCCGTTATTTCCTAGTCCCCAAAAAGGACGGGAATTATCGGCCAATATTAGATCTACGTGTGTTAAACAAAGCACTCATGCCGCTACGGTTCAGAATGCTGACCCCACGCAGGCTGGTGCAGTTCATAAGGCCAAACGATTGGTTTATCACAATAGATTTAAAAGACGCATATTTCCACGTTCCGATCCACCACAGACATCGGAGATATCTGAGGTTTGCATTCGGAGGAATAGCGTACCAGTTCAACGCACTCCCGTTCGGCTTAGCTCTGGCGCCGAGGGTATTCACAAAGTGCGTAGAAGCAGCCATCGCCCCATTACGTCTACGCGGCTTGCGCGTATACAATTATTTGGACGACTGGTTAATAGCTGCTCATTCAGAGGCCGCAGCAGTGCAGGATGGCCATCTAGTGGTGGCACACCTGCATCGACTGGGCTTTGTGATATGCAGGGAAAAAAGCGTTCTGTGCCCAAGCCAGATTACGCATTTCCTAGGCATGATTCTAGACTCCACCTCCATGGAGGTCAGGCTGTCTCGAGAACGAATAAATGCCATCAAAACATGCGTGCGCCGGTTCCGACTGGGACAGTCAGTCTCGTCGCTGTGCTGCCAACGCCTGTTGGGAATGATGGCGTCAGCCGCTATCGCGCTCCCACTAGGGATGTTGCGTATGCGGCCGTTCCAGATGTGGTACCTGTCTCTGAGGCTCAACGCAGTCACAGACAGGCACCGCAGAGTAATGGTGTCCTCCAGATGCAGGAAGACCCTGGCAATCTGGAGAGCCCCCTGGTTTCTTGCGGTGTCGGGCACTATGGGCATAGTGTCACAACGCGTAGTAGTGACCACAGACGCCTCCACCAAGGGGTGGGGTGCGGTCTGCGAGGGGAGGGGCGTGAACGGTCTCTGGTCTGTGACAGAGGCCGCGTCTCATATAAATGTGTTAGAACTGCAGACAGTAGTCCTGGGTCTACGACACTTTCTGCCCAGACTGAGTGGTCAGCATGTGTTAGTGAGGACGGACAACACTGCGGCCTTGGCGTATATAAACTGTGAAGGCGGAGTGCGCTCCCAGTCACTGCACCATTGGGCGACCCGCCTGCTCCTGTGGGCAGCGAGTCATGTCCTTTCACTCAGGGCAGTTCATATTCCAGGTCACCTCAACTACGGTGCGGACCTGTTATCGAGGGGCGACCCTCGAGCAGCAGATTGGTGTCTACACCCTCAGGTGATAGACCAGATCTGGGTGCGTTTTTTCAGGGCGCAGGTGGACCTGTTTGCGAACAGGCAGAATACCTGCTGCCCGCTCTGGTTCTCGCTAGGGGGCGACAACCCCCCACTGGGCATAGACGCGCTGGGCCACCAGTGGCCAGATCTACGTCTATATGCTTTTCCCCCGATCCCGCTTCTCCAGCAGGTGCTGTGCAGGGTAGCGGACGAGGGCAGAGAATTGATATTGATAGCCCCCCACTGGCCCAATCAGCCGTGGGCGGCAGATCTATTCAATATGTCAGTGCAACAGCCCTGGGAGCTGCCTCTGAGGAGAGACCTCCTAACGCAGGCGCACAGGACAGTGTGGCACCCCCATCCGGAGTGGTGGCGTCTCAGAGCCTGGCACCTGAAAGGTGTCAGGCGTCAGGCTTATCGGATGCGGTGGTGGCTACAATACAGAGTGCCCGAGCTGTGTCGACACGGGCTCTGTATACGCTGAAGTGGCGCAGTTTTGAACGATGGTGCGCTGCGCGTCAGCATGACCCCATTAACTGCGCGCTGGGCGTCATACTAGAATTCCTACAGCAGTTGTTTGATGAGGGGAAGGCGGCTTCCACTCTCAAAGTGTACCTGGCAGCCATTTCAGCCTGCCACGCAGGCATTAATGGCAGTTCTCCGGGCAGTCACCCGCTAGCGTCACGCTTTATGGCGAGGGTGAGACGGCTCAGGGTGCCAGAGAGACACCTCATACCCTCTTGGGATCTGCTGGTTGTGTTACGTGCTCTCACAGGGCCTCCGTTTGAGCCCCTGGAGACGGTGGACATAAAGTTTGTCTCTTTAAAGACCGCGCTGCTACTGGCGTTAACGTCAGCAAAGCGTGTTGGTGACATGTAAGCCCTGTCAGTCAGCCCATCGTGCCCTCAGTTCTCGATCGCTGGTGACAGAGTGGTTATGCGACCTAATGCTGCTTACACACCTAAAGTGGTGGCAACCCCATTCCGCAATCAGGTGATTGAATTAGCAGTTTTCTCGCCTCCTCCCTTTGCGTCAGCAGAGGAGGAACGTTTGAATAAGCTCTGTCCAGTGCGCGCTCTCCGCTGTTACGCAGAGCGCACTAGAGCTTTCAGACAGTCAGATCAGCTATTTGTGTGCTTTGGCGCACAGGCAAAAGGCAGACCTCTATCAAAACCGAGCCTCTCCCGTTGGATAGTAGAGGCTATCGTGTTGTCTTATAAGAGCTTGTCTTTAGATCCCCCGGAGAAGTTGCATGCGCACTCTACGCGGGGGGTCTCGTCTTCCTGGGCCTTACTAAAGGGTGTCTCAGTGGAAGATATTTGCAAAGCTGCAAGCTGGAGTTCTCGCCACACTTTCATTAGATTCTATATGTTAGATGTGGCTGAACATAGTTTTCTACATGGCGTTCTGCAGGCGAGCGATCTCTGAATCCCCTGGCCTGAGAACGATATATATGATAAGTATGTTCATTAGTGTCTACATGTTATGTTGCACATGAAACATCCCAGGGTGTTTTCCTACGAGTGCGGGATCACGGATCCCTGTCGCCTATGATAAAGGTTGCCCTGTTAAAATGTTCACCGCCAGCTGCCGTATGAACCTCTAGGAGGGCAAAGGCTTTAATAAAGCTGGTGTGTGTGATTGGCTGCCACTGTATTATCACGCGGGAATGTATAGGGTCCCATACTGTTATATCGCAGTGAACTGCGATAAGGAACGTCTTGGTTAATTACGTAACCTTGGTTCCTTAAGCAGGAACCAGATATAACAAAGTTGGCGTGTTACCTTGGTTTGATATTCTTGCTCAGTTTTTCTTTCCAAGGGTGAGTTCGTGCTGCGTGATTGAATTTATAGACTCCTGAGGGGGCGGGCCCAGGAGTAAGCGCAGACGAATCTCGCGGCCTTTCAGGCGTGAATGGATAAATGCTTCGATTTAGGCCCATGACTAGTGTCATGTACCATACTGTTATATCTGGTTTGTTGACATATCTCACACATAATTGTACCTTTCAGTCACTCAACCACAGTGTGTGTGTGTGTGTGTGTGTGTGTGTGTGTGTGTGTGTGTGTGTGTGTTTACCTGCTGTTAATGTTTCAGCCTTTGACAGAGGATCCCTTTGTCGTTTGCCTGCTCGGTTGATGAATTTCTCCTTTTTTTGGCAAATTATGCGCAGGGCAGGAAGAACGGGGCCAGAGCCAGCGATTGGCAGCCCTGACCTGGATCGCAGTTTCTTTGTTGGACTCGTGCCGCTAGAAGTCGATGGAATGGCCTCGTGGTCTTCCGTCGCTTCTTGCCTCTCAACTGCGAGACGTCTTTCCACCTTTGCGATGGATTTTTTGTCCGTAAATCTACGGTAGCATGTGTGATGGAAGCCAGCATCCTCGGGAATATTTTCAAACTCCACATCAACACAGTGTTTGAAGTTCTCAGCCACGTCCCAAGACTCACCCTCCAACCCGAGCCACGTTTGTAGGCTTGTCCTGTATGTATTCCATCATGTAGTGGTGAAATAATGTACCTCCTCGTGCTTGACTGAAGTAATATGCATAAAACAATGTTTGTTTTTTGATTTATTAAGACATTCCGGTGTATTTTCTTCGTCTTCCGTACTGCTCGATGAAGGCATGGTGGACGCCATCTTGCAACTCTGTTGACAAAAAGCAGCTATCTTATTGGTGTAGCATGATCACGTGTCAAACGTGCCGGCACTCGCAACCAAGATCCTATTACGCTCTGAAGAAACTAGTTCGGCATAAAACATAGACGCACCAAAAATCGACTGGAAAGTCAGCGACGAACTTTTTTTTGGTAGCTAAGGATTCATTTTCTAAAGGACTTTTCGTGGTTCACCTTGCGGCCTACTAACCTCAGTAGGATTCTCAGGTGTTGGCCAATCCCTCACTTTGTCAATATTCTTTGGGTCTGGTTGCACACCTGAAGCAGATACAACATGTCCTAAGAATGTCACCTGAGATTGTACAAAGTCACACTTTGACAGTTTCAATTTAAGGTTTGCAGCTGAGACGTTCAAACACCTCCTTCAAATGCAGCAGATGAGCAGAGAAGGTCTTACTGTACACAATTATATCATCAAGGTACACTAAGCATGTTTTCCAAGACAGTCCCTGTAGTACAAGCTGCATAAGATGTTGAAATGTTGGGGGTGAATTTACTAATCCCATTGGCATGACTTTGAAGTGATAGAGAGAGCGGCCAGTAGTAAACGCCGTTTTTTCTTGGTCTTGTTCGTCGAGTTGGACCTGCCAATAGCCTGATGACAAGTCCATGGTGCTGAACACAGCAGAGCCACCCAGTGCATCTAGTGTGTCATCGGTTCTGGGCAAAGGGTGCGCGTCTTTGACAGTGACTGAATTTAGTGCCCTGTAATCAATACAGAAACGCCAATTTCCATATTTTTTCCGCACCATAACCACTGGCGCAGCCCATGGGCTATGACTCACTTCGATTATGTCTTGTGCCAGCATGTCTTCCACTTGTGACTGGATCACAGACCGCATGTGTGGAGAGGTGCGGTAGGCACGCTTTCTGATTGGTGAGTCTGACGTTGTATTGATTTTGTGTTTGACTAAATTAGTCCTTCCAAAGTCATTTGGAGTCTTGCTGAACACATCAATGTATGACAGTAACAAAGATTTAAGTTCAGAAAACTGAGAATCTGTAAGACTGCCACACTTCACGTCAAACGGCAAAGACTGCGGAGATGTTGGTGGGGGGGCTGATACCTGACAAACTGTGGGAGCAGCTGTACTGGTTTCATTGTCCGTTACAGGGGTGAACTGTCCTAGCTGCATACCTGGTTGTAGCACAATGGGGGTGTTTGTAGGGTTCATGACACGCACAACTGTAAAACCATTGTCAGCTCTTGCAAGTGTGCGTGCTACTGCAACCCCGTCCAGGTCTGTGTGGTATGGCTCCAAGAGACCATTGTATCCCGTAGGTGTACAGAGATGAGCAGCAACAGGCATCAGCTTCACTGCACAATGCATTTCACAGTGAGGAGGTATGGTGGTGCATTCAGTAACATGGGCAGAGCAGCTGTCTGGTGTCATTTCTGTGGTGCTCAGCAGAGGAAGATCTTGATTGTGAAGGCGGCACAAACCTCTGCCTAAATCTAGCACAGCAAAATGTTGTTGCAAAAAGTCCCAGCCAAGTATAATAGTCTGACTAACATTCCTAATAACTTGGACTTCATGCTGTAAATTTAGTGAGCCTAGTTGTAGTGCAATGTTTAAAGTGCCAAGTGTGTCCAAATGTTGCCCTGTTACCGATTTGGATAAGACAAAGTCCTTTTTGAGAGGCCTTCTGTTCAATGATGGAAGTGACTTTCTTATATTCTCACTAATAAATGAAATGCTTGAACCAGTGTCCAACATAATATGCATGTCAGAACCTTCTACTATTCCCCTGACGTAGGCAGTGAAAGTGTTGCAGTTTTCATTGTCTGTAACAGCAGAATTATTTTGCAGTGTATTTTGTTGGCCACAAGGTGGCACCATTGCACAATGAGAGAAAGGTGCTAGGTGGAGGCTAGCTGATGGATGCCCCACTGCATCAGCTTGTTGAAGTTTCCCTGCCGATAGTCATCCTGATACCCATGGTCATGGTGGTCATGTTGATCACCACCCCTGTCATCTTGGAAAGAGACACGCTTGCGTACTAGACTTGGGCTGTAGCGGCGGTTTCTGATGTTTCCACTTGGTCTGCCGTAGTGAGGTCGTGGCATGTCTTCATTGGAGTAGTTTGGGTGACGATCAGGTGAGAATTTGTAGTGGTGGTAATCTCTAGACATCTCTCCCCTGTGTGGAGAGTGTGGTCTGTCTCGGTCACGTCCGTAGTAGTCCTGTCTGCGATTGTCCATACTCTGGCGTGCAGAAGAATTCTGGTATGTCTCAGGAGACAGATGACGACGACCCATGTGACTGGTAGGTGAAAAACTGCGAGCATATCTCTGTGCTCCTGGGGAGTATCCTTGGTCTCTGCCACGTGGGGAAGGGGACCTCTGATGACGGTTTGGTGAGTAGGCATTGTGGCGTGATGTCAGGGTTTGGGCATTAAGTGTCAGTTTTAGGTCAGTTAAGTGTCTGACTGTGTCGGTGAAATCTTGAACAACTTTATGAAGAGGTGCAGTACTGTCTGAGATTGTGTTGACTGACAGGGTTGTGGCCCCGCAGCTGTTTGTATGAGGGGTAGTTGGTGGCATAAGTTTAGCAGCCTGCCGGGCACGCTCTGCTTGAGTGGCAATATCAAAAGCCTCTTTGAATGTTTTTACTCCTCTCTCATGACACTTAATTTGAAGTTCCTGATCCAGCCCTGCCAGAAAACGTGTGAGTTTCATATATTCTGCAGCATTTGGTTCAAAGTCTGGAAAAGCCTCTTTCACTAGCCTACATACATCAGCAGCATACACTTCCATGGCCTCATTGGGCTTCCTACTACGGGAGTTAGTAAAAGCCTGGAAGGACGCAATTATGTCCGTTCTGCCAAAAGTATCTTGCAACTCTCTCTTTGTTGCTGCAAACGAACGTCGTGTTGCAGAGGGCAAATTATCCCAGGCAATGAAAAGTTCAGGCGGTAATCTAGTGGGCAACTCTGTCGCCATTACTGCATCCAAATTCACACCAGTGTCTCTGTAGCGCGCCTCCTGAATTACCTCGTAACGTCTGGCTCACAACTGGAAAGACTCACTGCCATCATTCCGAAATGGCGGGGGCAGAGGGACATCGAGCCTTCTGAGGGACCCGTGCGGCGGCGGCGGCAGCGGCAGCAGCGGCGGCAGCTCCATTCTCCTCTACTGACATTATTCAAATGTAAACTAAACTCACTTAGCACCAACTAGCAAACGTAAAGGTGCGCCCTAGCAGCTAATCCTATCGTAGCAAATAAAACAACTCACACTTCACAGCTAGCAGTAGTCAGTTTCGTAGTGCTGGAGAAAAACTTCAGACGAAACTCGAACGTGAAGAACACCGCTGCCACCAGTGTAAACCTTGATCTCTCCGGGAATAGGTTCTTGGTGTAGTAGACGTATAAAGAATCACGGACACACGAGTTCGAACTGAGAAGACTTTACTCAAACTCCAGCCACAACGAATAACTCCTTTTCCTTGCTTTCTAGTATATATCCAATTACCCGCAAAGCATTATGGGCATTACAGTTCTTACATTTGTTCAGTCATGCTTTTGTTACCTGTGCAGGTGTGTGCAGGTGCACTGAGCGGAGTGCTTCTGCGCTCTGTCCTCTCTGGGATCACAGGTGTGGACCTTAACGCACTCAGAGGCATAATACCATAGACATATACACATGTATATATATACTGTATGTATATAAACTCCTCAAAAAAAGTTCGGAAACGTTATTTCGGTCGATTATTCCTCCCCTTTAATAATACCAATTGGTATTGTATTTTATATCGTTGGAAAGCCTGATTAGTCACCTTTACAACGAGGTACAACTTGTAAGGATTGTGCATTTGTGGAATGAACAACAGAGCTAACCGTGTGGGTAGCGGCCAAAAATAATGTGCCAAAATCCCCTGCAATATTCTTTTGTTGGTATTCACTCTCGTTTGAGCTTCACGTGCTGGCAAGTGTATGCCAGTCACAAGTGTGTGACTGGCACCTGATTGGCACCTAATTGACAGCACTTGTGTGCATGGGTCCTGCAACTTTGTTGAGTTTGTGTGTGCTCCAAGTATAAACATGCCACGTTTGTCCCTTCACGATAAGGCCTGTGCAATAGGGCAACTGGAAGCTGGTGTTCCGGTACGAAGAGTGGCAGCATTATTTGGTGTCAGCCCTGGTATCATTTCCAAACTTAGGACCAAGTTCCGTGAGACTGGTGAAGTCAAAGACAGACCCGTGAAGTGGCAGTCCCAGGAAGACAACACCCCAAGAAGACCGGTTCCTCACCCTTGCTTCACTGAGGAACCGTAGGCTTTCTTCTAGAGATTTACAGGTAAGTTTGCACAACGGTACCACAGACAGATCTCTAAGCCAGGAATGGGATGCCATCCCACAGCAGTGTGTGACCAGGCTGGTGACCAGCATGAGGAGGAGGTGCCAAGCTGTTGTGGCTGCGTATGGATCTTCCACACGCTACTGAGGTCCCTGACAGTGTAAAATGAATAAAGTGTAAAAATGGCCAATATGTGTTGTTTTTTCATTATTACTGTGGGAGAGTGCATTCATCCAATCCACCAAGCAACTCAAAACGAGAGTGAATACCAACAGAAGAATATTGCAGGGGATTTTGGCACATTTTTTTTGCCCACTACCCACACGGTTAGCTGTGTTGCTCATTCCACGAATGCACAATCCTTACAAGTTGTACCTCGTTGTAAAGGTGACTAATCAGGCTTTCCAACGATATAAAACACAATACCAATTTGTATTATTAAAGGGGAGGAATAATCGACTGCAATAACGTTTCCGAACTTTTTTTGAGGAGTTTATGTCTATGCATAATACGGTACGGTCTATACGTGGGAATGCATTTGCCCTGCCTGAGAGCACAGTAATTCTGCTAGGTAGAATGTTTCTGTCCCCCTCTTCCACGTATGAATCCCTTTAAAAACAACATGGGATAGAACATATTTTCAGTCACACTCAGTTGTCCACAACAATAAAGGAACAGATGTGTGTATTCCCACCTAGCCAATTTAATGTTATGATGTTACGGAGCTCGAACCTCCGTGAGAGGTGTATAAAATGTGTAAGATCTCACGCCACTTGACCTAGCTATGACCTTCACAAGCTATCTCTAAATTAGGGAATCATCTTAACAGTTGGTTGGGGGTAACATGTGATGAACTCATGTTAATATGTGTGAATATGACCTTGTGAATATGAAGCTTCACAGGCACCCAGAGGGTTTCTACCTATTGTAGCTTTTTAACTATCCTACCTATCTCTATCTTAATAGTTATCAGCTGCTAATGAGGAACACAGACACAGACTGTTTTGTGGAGAGGTGCATGGTTCAACAGAGTGCGAGACACAACCAACATGAAAACTACAGCTCAGCTACCAGAGAAATGCCATTGTGTGAACATGTCAGCATAGCTTAACTCCTGACAAAGCAAAACACAGAAACACATGCCTCTCTCTCTCTCTCTCTCTCTCTCTCTCTCTCTCTCTCTCTCTCTCTCTCTCTCTCTCCCACACACACATACACCAAACTCTTTTGCTTTGGAAAAATGCCTTAAAGTAAGCAAACTTAACATAACTTGACATAACTTAAACTGTGAGTGAGATTAAAGTAGACCATGAGTTCTTCAGCTGGCTGGCAGGATTCTGAAAGACTGCTTCCATCCTTCCTTCAGACTTTTTAACCCGTTGCCCTCTGGCAGGCGTTACCGAAGCATTCTTACCCGTAGACTAGAGAACAGTTTCTTCCCAAGGAAGACCACCAGGCTTCTAAATGGACAGTGATGCACTCTCGCCACTTTCTTTCTCACTCGCCACTTTGCACACTGTCACTTTCAACCACTGTTTGAACTATCTGTTACTCCCACACTTGATTTGTCTTTAGGTAAGTATAGGTTTATTAGGCTAGTAGAGGTTATTATATGTGTATTATATGTTTAGCATATTATATTGTATATATATTGTGTATATTTGGTAGGTTTATTATATGTTTATCATATGTGTAATTTATGTTCAGAGTACTTATATGTTATGTTATATTATACTACCGGTATGTTATGTTATGGCAGGTTGTTGTGCGGTGTCTTGTCTTAGGAATGTCAATGCCCAGTCCGACTCCGTGTTGTTCTGTTAATCTGACAATAAAAGACTTGAAACTTCAGAGTCATCACATCTCCAGTAAAGATTTTCAGTTTGAGTGTGTTTGTCTCTGAAACACACTCACACACTGTGGTATGAGGTGTGGTAAGATGCTGTAACTGTAAACTTTGACAGCAGAAGTTAGCGCTTTAGCATTTAGCATTAGATTGGCTGACTTTGTATAAGGAGCTGTGTTCCCTGGGACTTTGCAGAGCAGCTTATTTAGGAAAGTCAAACAGACTCTCAGGACCTCCTGCATCACACACAGCCTGAGGCTCATACACACCTTCAGTCCATCACATAACTGACCCCGACCCCACCAAACTGGCACCAGGAAACATGGCAAGTCCAAACACTCTCTCCTTCTTTCTCTCTGTCCTTCTCTCTACATCTCTCTCGTTCCTTCACTTTCTTTCTTGACAGCTCTTTCTTTCCTTCTCTCTGTCTTTCTTCTCCCTATCTCTCTCTTTCCTTCACTCTCTTTCTCTACTTCTCTCTTTCTTTCCTTCTCTCTCTTTCTTTCTCTCTCTACATTACTCTCTTTTTCCTTCACTCTTTCTCTTTCATTGTCTTTCACTTGCCCTCATCTCTTTTACTTTCTCCTTTCTTGTGAACAAAAATGTTGCATGTGTTTGTGTGTGTACATGACAAAGGGGGTTATGTGTGAATGTTGCATGTGTTTGTGTGTGTCCATGACAAAGGGGGTTATGTGTGAATGTTGCATGTGTTTGTGTGTGTCCATGACAAAGGGAGTTATGTGTGAATGTTGCATGTGTTTGTGTGTGTCCATGACTAAAGGAGTTATGTGTGAATGGTGCATATCTCCTTCTCTCCAGCTCTTCTTTTCTTGTTTCTTGTTTTTCCGTCTTTACAATGCCATCATCTATTTTCCTTCTAATTGTGTGAAAGAATTCTTCTTTATTTAATAAAAAAATACTTATGTGTGTTTGGGGGGGTAGTCCATGTTAGGCTGTGTATTGTCCACTCAGGTGTGTGAGTAGTCCATGTTGTGTGTTTTCCATACAGATGTGTGCAGGTGTGTGAGTAGTCCATGTTGTGTGTTTTCCATACAGGTGTGTGCAGGTGTGTCTCTTCTCCTGTGCCTGCTCTGTGCTGACATCATCCCTGCTGAGAGTAACAGGGTGGACATCAGTACTCTGAGGAAAATCATTGATTACTTCCAAGCCAAGTGAGTTACCTTTACTTGGGCCATAAGCACACAGTTTTAAACACATTTGATTTATGTGTTCTGCAAAATACACTTTTATGATAAATCTGGTATTTTTCTGTCATATTTTTCCGTGGTGGAAAATCTTCACATATTTTATACTGATATTGCAGACTATACCTTACTATTAACAGTATACTGAATTATTATTTTTCTTCTGAAAGATTTTCCAAGGTGGAAAATATGAATTTCTTCACTTTGTTACTTGTGTCTTTGAGTCATTGTCTAGGTATTGATATGGGTGTGTGTTTATTGCAGGTTCAGTCCTGCTGAAAATAAGGCATATGCTGTGGCCATAAATGTCCACCAGGATCACTGCACCTCGAAGTTTGACTCCATCAGAGAGAAGTTCCTCCCCAACGACACCCAGCAGGAGGTGCAGGAGGGCTTGAAGAAGGGCTTCTACAAAGGCCAGGAGCTCATGGCAGCCAAAGCGGTCTCCATGAAGGTCCAGAAGCTCAGTGTCCGTGCCGAGTACATATTGCTGTACCCACCCAAACCCAGCCAGTCGCCCCTGCAGGTCCTGCTGAACAGAACCACACCAGATAGCTGCGTGGTGTTCTACGTGCTCACGGCCCCCTGTGTGAGGTCGTGCTCCAACATCAACGGCCCCTACGACCTCCTCCCGGCCCTGGACCTGTTCACCAAACACCGCGGCCCCAAAGCCTTCATCTTCTCACAGCTGTGGAGCGGCGACAAGGATGTTTCCGGGAGCTTGAAGGAGATCGACCAGCGTGTTCCCCTCTACCGTTGCACACCTCTGTGTCTCGCCTGCAGGGGCGACCAGGGCAACACCATCGCCAAGGGCTGCACTGACCAAGGGCAAGACCATCGCCAAGGGCAACACCATCTCCAAGGGCTGCACTAACCAAGGGTAACACCATCGCCAAGGGCAACCCCATCGCCAAGGGCCGCACTAACCAAGAGAAACCCCATTGTTAATTGGGCAGCATTAACTAACACAGGCAATCCCATCATGGGATGTGTATTATGGGATGTCTATCCAAATGTACTTCTTTTTAATATTTGTTATTATAGGTCCTTATATAGGCCTGCTCTCACTAACATGCATTCATTTTTAGTGTCATGTTTAACTCAATAGTTAAGGGTGCTATCTATTTGGAGACAGTATTGCACAATATTCCATGCTTTTATCCAATGTGGTCCAGTGATACACAAATGCTTTAGCTGTCTTTGACAAATCAGGTGGTAAATTGTACTCAGACTTACTAAGAGACCATGGCAAACATGTCTTGAAAGCAACAGTTAAAAACTGCCCCTGATTGTGAAATGCCTTTACAAAATGGTTACCCCTCAGGTCAATAAAGACTCTTGCTTGGGCCTGTTTGTCTGTTTCACACACTGGGTAAAGAGGGTCGGAGGTGTGATATGAGTGGTGCGTTTGTTACCCATAAGGGCACAAGTAAGCATTTAAAACCCCACAGATGACCTCACGTCCCATAAGGAGGCGTATAGGGCAAATACGCGGGAGGCATGACTACGCATTAGCCAAGCAGAACGCTCGTACTGTCGTTGCTATATAATAAACTGTAATATCACACACTGTTCCAATGCTATAAAACTGATAGGATGAGTACAACTAAAATGTACAAACAGCGAACTATGTGACTTTGACCAAGTTCTACTAAAATAACAAAATGCCTGTTTTCAGCCTATCAGAATCAGAATTGGATTTATTGCCAAGTAGGTTTACACCTACTTGGAATTTTCTCTGGTGTGAAGGTGCATACAGTAAACATAAAAACATACAAACACAATAAGTACTACACATAACATAAAACATAAAAACACAAATAAGTACTACACATAAAAAAACAATATATATACGATAAAAATATATAAACAATGAATATAAAAGAGTAAAGTTGAAAGTAGAGTGCAAAATGCAAAACAGGAGTGCAATGTGAATGAGCAATGTGCAATGTGCAATGTAATGTAATGTGTGTTAATGTAACACAGACTTGGGGAGTGGGGGTGGGATAAGAGTCCAGGTAAGGTGGGGGTCCCGGGCCTTGTTAATAAGGCCAACTGCAGCCGGGAAGAAGCTGGTTTTGTGGCGTGAGGTTTTGGTCCTGATGGACCGCATCCTCCAGCCGGAGGAAAGAACCTCAAAGAGTTTGTGACCCTGGTGGGAGAGATCGGCCACAATCTTACCTGCCCGCCTCAGGGTCCTAGAGGTGAACAGGCCCTGAAGAGATGGAAGATTGCAGCCAATCACCTTCTCAGCAGAACGGATGATACGCTGCAGTCTGCCTTTGTCATTGGCAGTGGCAGCAGCGTACCAGACGGTGATGGAGGAGGTGAGGATGGACTCGATGATGCAGGTGTAGAAGTGCACCATCATTGCCTTTGGCAGGTTGAACTTCTTCAGCTGCCGCAGGAAGTACATCCTCTGTTGAGCTCTTTTGGTGAGGGAGCTGATGTTCAGCTCCCACTTGAGGTCCTGGGAGGTGATGGTGCCCAGAAAGCGGAAGGACTCCGCAGTGTCGACTGGGGAGTCTCTCAGGGTGATGGGGGTGGGTGGGGCTGGGTTCTTTCTAAAGTCTACAACCATCTCCACTGTTTTCAGAGCATTTAGCTCCAGGTTGTTCTGGCCACACCAGAACTTGAGGAGTTTGACGGACTGGTGACTGGAGGTGCAGGTGTTTGTATACAGTATGGAAGTATGACATGTTCATTACACTGCAAGAGCAGCAGGACGTTGTCCGATGATCTTAATCTAAATCTTTAAAATCCTAGAGTGTTTGGTCAGTGGAGCCTCTTTGTGAACAAGTTGTATTGTTATTGATGATGTTTTTCATTTTAGCACAAAATTAAGATGCCTGTCATGATGTCCAGGAAAAATTGAGTAAAGTAGTTATAAAATAGCTGTTACATGAAAAATTATCCTATTTTTGGGATGTTTTTTTTACATGCTACCTGCATGAATTAATGACAAACCGTAGTTCATGACTGAACAGATAACAGGCTTTGAACAATAACACCCACACTCCCTTTTTATCATTTTTGGTGATTTTAACAGAGGAAATTTGAGCCACAAACTGCAAATGTACGGACAGGACATAAGTTGTCCCATCAGGGATACTCATCATCACGCATGATGAGGAGAACCAAGACTTGGCTGGTTCCCTGATAACTGCAGGTTCAACAGGCACATTTCATCCCTCATCTGGTCTATCTCCCTCCCATCACAGCCCTGTTACCCTATTTTCCTGACACTCGGGCTTCATTTGTGAAGAGGATGTGAGTGGCTCTCCTAGGGACAAAATGCATGCATGTGTTTTGTAATGTGTAGTAGGATTCATTCCAAAAGATTCATTCAGTATAATCATGGGAGGCAATCGCTTGGTAAAACAACCTTTGTAATGTATTTTTCCTAATCCTTGCAAAATTGCAAATCGTTTTAAAATTGTTAAAAAAACCACATTGTTTTGTGAGGTTTTCCTTGGGGAAAACAGCAAGGTTGCAGTGGATTCATGAGCTAGTGAATCACAGCGCACGCTCGGTGGTTCCAACAGCTATCGTCATCAGACTGAGTGAAAACGTAAACGAGATAGCTAGCAAGAATATCTGTCTCCATTTCAGTTTACGATATTATCTGTTTATTATGGAGGATAATGTGGAAGGAGAAAGCGTGGGGTTCAATGAGAACAGGTAGGTTTGATGTTTAGGAAGGTCATTTCAGAGAAAATAAATGACTGAATAAAGTACAGTTGCAGCAGTTTTCCTCTTAGAAGGGGGAGGCTAGTAGCTACCGTAGGTAGCCACTTAGCAAGGTAGTGTTTGTCATGCAAGCTAGCTTAATCCAGACGAGCCAGACTTTTTGGTAGATAGCGTGCAGACGTTTACCAATCAGTCTACCAGTTACTGTGAACCGCCAATGCAAATAATTAGTTAGCCGTGAAATTGTATTGTACAGCTCACAGTAACAAAAAATAACAGTGCGCTGTGTTGATGGCGATGTTTTGATTGTTGGCGGTATTTGGCTGGCTAGCTGGCCATCATCCTCTTTCGCAGTATCCCAAGCTAACTGCGCTGGCTAGACCACTGCACGCTCTTAAGTTATTCATCGTGCAGAGTTTAACCAGAGAGCTGGTCAATAATGAATACCAGAAATTCCAACATTGTTTCAACCAACTTGTACTAGAAAGCTATGTGGGAGCCCTGGCGTGAGCTAGTCTATAATCAGATGTTTGGTCATATCGAGCTAACTAGCCATTCAGCTAACTAATAAGGATGGCGGACCCTGCTGGGTGTCTTCATTGAACAACTGCCAGTTATTTGCACTGGAAACAAAAGTTAGTTCAGGCAAGAAGTGGGACCCTAATTTTCCTATCTTGCAAGATCATCGTCTGTCTGGTAACATGGTCACTTGAGTAACGTTAAGCCACATATAGTTATGTATATAGTGTTGTATATAGCTAGCACTGAATGTATGTAGGACGTAAACACTTGTCTTTAAGTGTTGCTTTCATGTTCTTGTGAAGTTTCTCGGTTTTCAGTTGGTTATGTATTTTATGCCCTTCGTGCTCATGTTCTGTTATTCAGGATGGCGCAGCCACAGTCTTTGCGATTCCGAACCCCTGCTCCTCCCCCCACACCAGTCATGCGAAATCCTCCACCCCTGTTGAGACCCCCGCCTCCACCTTTCGGCGTTATAAGAGGCCCCCCCCCTCCACCGAGACCTCCATTTGGACGCCCACCTTTTGACCCAAACATGCCGCCCATACCGCCACCTGGAGGGATGCCTCCACCAATTGGACCCCCCCACTTGCAGGTAACTATGGCTCAAAAATCGTTTGTGCTCTCGTTTGTTAGTGTATTGACGCCTGAACCTTGGGTTTGGAACTATGTTTTGATAGCAAACTCCTCTGTGTAAATGGAAAAAACGTACAACTCTGTAGTGAGAGTGAAATGCTAGAGTTAGACTGACATGGTAAAGGCTCTAATGGTTTTAACCCCCCCCCCCCCCCCTCTTGTTTTTGTTTATCAGAGGCCTCCTTTCATGCCTCCCCCTATGAGCAACATGCCTCCACCTCCAGGAATGATATTTCCCCCCGGAATGCCTCCGGTCCCTGCAGGTGGGGGCCCCAAACTGCCCCCTTCAGAAGAGATTTGGGTGAAGAATACCACTCAAGAGGGAAAGGTATGTAGCACAAACGAGTTGTGTATTTTAAGGATACCTTGTTGTTGAATTACAGTGTATTACAAAATAACTATCTCAGGTATTAGCATTTCAATGGCCTCCATGGTTAAGTATCACCAGCAGAAAACCCTACATTTTGAACTTTTACCCCTTACCCAGGTGTATTACTACAATGTTCGCACACGGGAGTCAGCCTGGGCCAAACCAGAGGGTGTAAAGGTCATCCAGCAGTCTGAACTCAACCCTCTGATGGCCAATCAGCAAGCAGGGTCAGGAGGAGCTGTGGCTACTAGCCCCGTGTGTAGCAGCAGCAGCACCAACGCCAATAGCAGTGTCTCGGCCGTCAGCACCACGGCTCCCATCAGCATCTCCCCATCCCCCAGCTCCACCCAGGCCCCCTCCCCCAGCCGCAACCTCAGCTCCAGTCCCGAGCTGGCCAACAGTCCAGCCCCAGCCCTGCCTCCACCGGGGCCAAGTAAGAACACAAACAGCAGCTATTTAAACATGTCAGTTTACTAATAGCTTTTAACACTCTAAGGGATAATGTATAGACCGGCAGTCATTCTTGAACAAGAATATGATCAAGACCACCATGCACAGCCATTCATGAAAAATATAAGAAAATGCCCTTTTCGCTACGTGCTAAATCGTGTGCAGCCACTTACCTTCATTTTCAGTGTCGATTTTCTGTCAACTAATTTGGCAACAGATAGACAGGCTCATAGAGAAATAGGTCTATAACAAATCCTCAAGTATCTAATGCCATTCTGAAATAGCCTCGATAAGCCTGCTCTAGATTGTGAAAATGATTGGGACTTTTTGTTGTCTCTCGCTGTCCATAAGCAATGGACAGAGTCATTTTCGTTATGCATTAAGTGTTCCATGTAAAACTACCAAGATTGGTTACATCAGAGCAGTTTCACACTAAAGGATAGCATCCATGTTCCCTCACCTCAGAACAAGTTTCAAAATTGTGCTAGATCATTTTGTAAAGTAGATTTTCTGCAACAGAGGCAAGTATTTATGTAGCAGTCTAACAAATATCCACTTAAATGCTTTGCCTCATGATGCCTCAAATTCTCCTTTTTCTTCTCTCCCTCTATGTCCTCTCTTTCCTTTATCCAGCTTCCGCAATGTCAGAGATGCCTCCTGGAGCCTCTGTCCCCTCAAATGGGGGGCCGACACCCGTTACCGTGGTGACTGTCTCTGGGGTACCAACGTCAGTGACCCAAGTGCAGACAGTGCCCATGATGCCCCAGAGTCTCCAGGCAGGGATGCCCCACACCATGCCACAGCCCACAGCCACCGTGTCAGCCTTCCCTCCGGTCATGGTGCCTCCGTTCAGATTGCCTATGCCAGGAATGCACATCCCTCTGCCTGGTATTCAAACAATCTTCTTCTTCTTCTTATTATTATTATTCACTTGCTACGGCTGGGATGTCTGTCTGTGTGGTTTATGCAGTTCCAGGGCTCGACACTTAAAAGTGGTTTCCAGGCTTAGCAGCAAGACACAAACGTTTGGTTGCCAAAACTGACAACATTGCTGCTGTGACATGACCTCAGCACCTTGAATTAGCAGGATAATGGGAGGCAGGATGTTTCAGTAGGTGCTGAAAGGGTTGTGTTTACTGTAGAAATAGATGTTTGTGATAAGAGGGAATGCCAGGTTAAACAATAAGAAGTAATATGCAAATTCAAAAGCATAATAGTTTGCAAACTTCATCTTCACGTAAGGTTCGGCAAGCTAGGGGCACACACCTGTATTTGGTTTCACTTAGACTCATTTGGTTGTCAGTGTATTCATTGTGTTGTAAGTACTGTGTGTGTGTGTTACATAAGACTACAACAGTAGCATTCACAATTTAGCAACACAAACACTGCTTGCTTGCGATCTCAACAGCGGGAGGGGGACCCATGCTATCTGTGGGGAGACCACCGACGGTGGGTGAGAGTTCGCCACATGCCTTCACCTCCCCACCGATGACGAAGGGCCTGCTCGTCTTCCGTCCAGGTTCGGCTGCTTCGCCCTCTGTGCTGTCTTTGTGTGAATTGATGTTTTGATTTAGATCAGGTATGGTTTGAGTTAAGTCCATATTCCACAATGTGTTTTTTTTGTTTTTTCACAACAAAAAGCTGCCTGTAACTTGTTTGACTGCACACATTGAACTGTTTCTCGTGCGTAACAGTCACCACAATTCACTCAGTTGCCATAGGCAGCTTGTTCAGCACAAAATGAAATGTTGATTTTGTATTGTGTCGGGGTATCCTCGGTTGCTGGTTGTACTTTGGAGAAATATTTCCCATAATATTTCCCAAGAGAGACAGCCAGAGATCACAGCTCGGTTACCAGATGCCTAACTGTGGATGCCAAGGGCAACCTGGCAACCATTTACTGTCGAGCCCTGACCACAGCAACTCAGCTGCAGTAGTGTTTCTTTAGCCTAGAGAACAGAGATGCCACTAGAGGGCAGTGTTGACTGGGTAAATGGGAACAAATAGGCTCTTATACACAGCTGAATATTAAGGGGTGACTGGAACATTTCTGAGAGTGATGGATGAGTACTTAATTAATTTTGAGGCACTAAGCCTAACACATAACATCTGCCCAATATGACTCCTATTCCCTTTTGAGATGACTCGTGGTTCATGCCCAAATGTCCTAAAAGCTCACAATCATTTACTTCAACCAATGTCTCATTCTGTGTAAGTGCATCTTTGAAAACCTATCCAGGTTTTATTTTTTCCCTTATACGTTGTTTGGAATGCTTTGGCATTGGTCTGCATCATATGATCTTTCCCCCTGTTATCCTATTCAGGTTTTTCTCACTCATCTTGCTTAGGTATGCTACCAGGCATGGGCCCACCTTTAGTACCCATGGTCCACCCACAGCTGACCCTAGCGGCTACACAGGCATCCCTGGCAGGTGCCCTGTCTCTGCCTGAGTGGTCTGAGTACAAGACGATGGATGGGAAGACGTACTACTACAACAACCGCACACTGGAGTCAACCTGGGAAAAGCCCCTGGAGCTCAGGGAGAAAGGTGAGCGGTGAGCCCAGGCTCACTGAGCAAATGTAGTGCATAAAATAATATAGTGATTGTGCTGTGAATTTCTATTTTAATTCACTTTCAATGAAGAGATATGTGGGAATGTTGCATGTAATCATAGCACAATAATCATAGAATAACAGCACAGCTGGAATAGGCATGTGTTTCTCAACCTTTTCCTTCTATTAAATTATGTTTTTACATTTATCTTAGCTTTGGTGCTTATTTGTCATTATGCTCATTGTGCTTTTGACAGATAAGGAAGCTGATAAATCCAAAGAGAGGCAGGCTGTGGAGGACTCTGAGGATGTAGACATGGCTGATCAGGAAGTCACCGTGCAGCCAAAGGTCGAGATAAAAGAGGTAAGGTTGAGGAATGCCGTAGTAACCTATAAATCTAACGGGTAATACTGAGGTATTTGGAGAACACTGTGGAGTAAGGACCAAAGCGCCACTCCATACCCAAGCCTGGACTTCAGAATTTGGTGGATTCCATGTTTCAGTAAGCACAGTTATCTAGGTAATTTTAAGTTGGCAAGTTAAGGCTTTGTACACAACAATATGATGTGGTTCTTGTTGAAAAATGGCAGTGAATTTGGATTGAAAAAAATGTGCATTTTAAATTTATTTTTTAATGTATACTTTTCTGAATATATCAGCATTAGTTCAAAGGATATGTCCTTTATTTGTTATTTATGTATTTTGTTGATCACTTGAAAAATGGCCCTTTGTTCTTCATTTCTACTCTAGATGAAATGTCTATACTGAAGGATATTTTAATTGATGTTATTAATAAATAATTGGAAATAAAAATCCATACAGACCATAGTGCCAGTCTGTCTTTCCCTGCTTGTGACTCCTATTGGTTATGAATTTTTAATCTCCCTTTGTATTGCTCATATGGTTTGCTTAGGAGCCAAAGGATGAGGAGATGAGCGAAGCAGAGAAAGCTGCCCAGAGAGCCAAGCCTGTTGCCTCAAACCCCATCCCTGGAACGCCCTGGTGAGCACACACAAGAGTTCTCTGTGTTGATGATGAGAAACGGCACACAGTCAGTGAATTTGGTATTTGGTGGATATGACCCATGAGGCCAGTAGCCCCTTTCTTCTCTTCAGAAGTAGGTTTAGAAGGTGTGACGTATTCCTCTGTTCATGCGCAGGTGTGTGGTTTGGACTGGGGATGACCAGGTCTTCTTCTACAACCCCACTTCACGCATCTCCTTGTGGGACAGGCCGGCTGAACTGGTCGGCCGAGCCGACGTGGACAAGTACATCCAGGAGCCTCCACACAAGAAGACCCCTGAGGACGGACCAAAACCTGGTGAGGACCATGTTCGGTGCGAGGCTGTAGTAGCCTTGAGTGACCTTCAGTTAAACAAACGCTTGAAACGGCTAAAGGTGCTTTTTCTAGCTAATTTTTTAAATACAGAAGCTGGATGAGTGGACCTCAGATTAACAACAGTATTTTAAATTCAGTAGAATCCATGGATATCTTTTGTGGTTGACAGATGAGAAGCACATTACTATGTGCTTTGAAAAGAAGACTTTGCATTTGACATGCTTTGAAAAGAGCTGTGAAGGCATTTGGAAATGATAATGGCCAACTATTATCCAGTGACCTTTCGTTGCTTTTAAGGCTGAAATTGTATTTACATGATAATAATTGAATTGATGTTTCATAGCCCTTTTTGTGACACTGACCTTGCATGCGTTTCAGTTGTCACCAGGGAGATAAAAGAGGAGGAGCCAGCCAGAGAGGAGAGTGGCGAGGAGGAGGAGCCAGTGCAGGCCAAGAGAAAGAAGTAAGAACGCTCACACTCACAGTCTCTTTCCTTCTTTGTGTAGCTGAACATTAGTTGCACACGGAAACAGACGTGACTGTCGCTACGAAATTGCACTGTCAGGGTAGACTTTTTTTTTTTAATGCAAATCATGCCCAAAACAACCGCCAATGAGGATACGTTTACAGGCTTTTGCTCAAAGTCGCCCTTCACTTACGCATGTCCCTGTGGTCTAGTCAAAGATTTCAAATTGTCCTTTGAACCTCTGCATTTTGATTTTTCACATCTGACAACTGCTCTAATTTTTCCCAACCACATTTAGTTGTTCCTGTATATGTTAATATCCACCAGGGTACACAAAGCTAGCTTAACGTTAATCCTCAAGAGTCACCTATGCACCTATTTTTTTCTAAATAGCCGAACCACATCAGTAAAGTTTTTTTCATACTAACTAGGGGAGAAAACATCCATGGAAACCTTGAACTGACTACTTTCAAATGCATATACTGACAAGTAGAATATATTTTGTAGGGCTCCCTGAGGTATGTAAAACCAAAAACATGCACAAGGCAGCACTTGAGGAGACACCAATTAGGAAGGCACACTGTTCATGTTGTAGCAGGATAGTGCAGTGGCTGATACTGCTTTGTAATGGAGGAGAGAGACAGACCGCAGGGCTTCAGAGTGACGTTTCAACGTTGATATCGGCCTACGAAATAATATAGACTACGACGTGAAACTGGTGCAAGTACAACACAAGAAAACTACATCTCCCAAACACCGCTATATTTCAGCACGAGTTGTGCATCATGCTACATCAAGTGGCTCACTTCTCTCGAAATCAGGGGTGTGCGATTTAAAAAACTAACAATTTCTTCAGTGTTATGCAATATAGACTAGAAGGAACTCAAATCGCCCAAATAAAAAGAAAGAATAAGAATACCAATAAAGAAGAAAGTGCCAGGAAAGGTGTTCAAGTTTAACCCTGACTGGCTGAGGGATTTCAAGTGGCTCGGAAATGAAAAATCGAACAGTATAATGTTTGGTAACCTGCAGACTCTACTGTCTTTGTCTGCGTAAACCCGCACATGAGTGGTGAGGCAGTGATCAACCACAACACATTGCATTCATAAGGATGCGTCCGGTCACAGCCCAACAGTCTGCGCATTGTACAAGCTGCTGTTAGCAGGCAAGTGGCCACGACAACTCGGGAAGCTGTTTGGCAATTGATATGCTGAAAATGGTCGGTCTAATAGAAAACAAGGCGTCCAAGCTACAAATCCTTGCCGAGCCGATTTGATGTTTGCGCCATATGAATATAACTTAAAACAAATCATAAAATACGATGAACTGAAAATAAAGTAATAATCTGTCAAATTTCCTGTAAATTTTGTGTCAGTCATTGTGAACCTTTCCAATTGGTGCATTGGTTTGATTTAATTGTATACTAGTGCATTATGTTTAATCCTGGAGGTGTCGGTGTAGACCCGGGGGGAATATTGTGGTCTTGTAGAGAATTGTTGTCAATATGCCTTTTAAAACGAAGTGCTAATTTCTTTTTTTTAGCTTTAAAGTTTTATTCTCCTTACACTGAGTGAGGAAGCAGCTCCCAATGACCTACCCATTAGTAAATGAGGGCTATTTATATAATGGCATGGTAAATCTGCGATCGCTATTGGGTCATGACGTAGCAAGAAAACCTGAAAAACGCCCCATTTCACCAGTATAAACAAGTCCACATGTTGGGTTGTTTTCATACCGACTGAGGAGCGACAAGAGGCCGCCACACATCTCTGCTGCTGAGACTTCGCACCAGATCCAGGAGGAACTTGCTCTGGAGAGCGAGGAGGACAACCACTCGTCAGATGAAAGTGGTGAAGACAGTGAGGACGAACGTGTACACTTTGAGCTCCGTCTTGACCCCGCTGAGGATATTTGTGATATGTAAGTTATATTTGTTTGACTAGTTCTTGTAATGAATACTGTTGATAAACTTATAGTGAGTAAAACGCATGTCATATTATGCTTATGAATTATTTCAGGTTACTACCGTCAACTCTGCCTGGCGATTTAGAATAATATAAATCACTTTATGTCGCTAAAGCTATTATACCGTAAACTAAATATCATCATCAGAGTTGCGTTAATTATATTAGGCTACATACGTCAACGTTTGTTGTCGACGTTTGGAGTTTGTTGTCTGTGCAGAAATGACTCCTGTTGTGATTAGTCATTAGTGTATGCTGTTATAATGCTTATGATAGGTGTGAATCGAAACTCCATTAGGTGTAAATGATAGAAACTGGTCAGGTGTAAGTGATCAAAACTGGTGCGGTGATAATAGAAAGACATGTAAATATATGTAATTATCTCGCATGGCCGTTGTAATGGGTGAATTGCAATGCTGAAATGACAAATTCTATGTTTTAAAAATGCCTGAACATAAAATGAAAGAGCAACTGTTCATTTTTTTAAATTTACTGCATTTTACAGAAACGTGGAGAACACTGCACCAGCAACGCCAAAGAAAAAAGCACGGCGTCAGTCCAATCAGGAACCGTTCTCATGGAAGACAGAAACAGATGATGATGCCGCTCCATCAAAAATGCGTTTTTTCCCTGCAAGGGAGCCTGGTGTGCAACTGAATGCAGCTGACAATTACACTCCTGTGGACCTCTTCAAATTATTCTTTTCAGAGGATGCTGTGAAAACCCTCTGCCACAACACCAACAAGCAAGCTGCTAGGAGCATAGCCAGAGGTGCAAAGTACAAATGGGTGGATGTTGGAGTTACTGAATTCTACAAATACATTGGACTGATATTCTACATGGGCATGATCAAGCTGGATCACATATCTGACTACTGGAGGAGAAACACCATCTTCTCCATCCTTTTCCCGGGAGAGGTGATGGCAAGGAACAGACACAGTACAATAGCCTGGAATTTGCACATGAGCGACCCAGACGAGGATAAAGTGAATGATGCCAATAGGGGAACCTCAGCACATGACCGACTGTTCCGGCTCAAACCCCTCATGAACTCTATCCAGCTTGCCTGTAAGGCATTCTATCAACCCCGCAGGCACATCTCTGTGGATGAGCGTATGGTGGCCTCCAAGGGACATACTATGAGACAGTACATGAAGGACAAACCAACTAAGTGGGGATTCAAGTTGTTTGTGCTAGCAGACTCCTGCAATGGCTACACTTTGGAATTTTCTATATACACTGGAAAGAACACCATACCCACTGGGAACGGCATCTCTTATGACTCTGTCATGTCACTGCTTGACAGAAAGTATTTGGGGTCTGGATACTATGTGTACATGGACAATTTCTATACAAGCCCAAAGCTTTTCAAGGACTTGCTCACTTCTAATTTTGGTGCTTGTGGAACATACAGAGATTCCCGGAAGGACTTCCCACGCAATGGTCTCAATGCACTGACAAATAAGTCCCCTAGAGGATCGTTCCGCTGGATAAGGGATGGTCCTCTTGTCTTTGTGAAATGGATGGATACACAAGAGGTGTCTGTCTGCTCCAGCATCCATGCAGCCTACACTGGGGATGTAGCAAAGAGAAAAGTGAAATCCAAAGAGGGTGTCTTCGGCACACAGTTGTTTACATGCCCCGCACCTGTGGCAGAATACAACAAGTTCATGGGAGGTGTGGATTTGTCCGATCAGTTGATCCAGTATTACACAACACAGCATAAAACTGTGAAGTGGTACAGGAAACTTTTTCTTCACTTTCTGGATATTGCTGCAACAAATGCCTACCTTCTCCACAAAGAACTCCACATGCAAAACGTACACAAGGACAGCATGTCCCACAAGGTTTTTATGGAGCAGCTCATTGCACAGCTGTGTGATGTGCCCGTGAAGACTGCAAGGACAGCGGCTCCTGTAAGGAACGCCAGCCATGTTCACAAGCCTGTTTGTGCGGTCGAGGATGGGAAGAAGGCTCGTGATAACCGCAAGGGCTGTGCATATTGCAGATTGCATAGGGGAAAATACGCAAAAACCCTTTGGAAGTGCAAAGCATGTGATGTCTACCTTTGCCTTATACCAGAGAGAAACTGTTTTGATGATTGGCATCCTGATGAGGACTGATCATTTCTGTAATCTATCGAGTAGCCGACAGCTGAAAAAGCCATATTTTTGAAGAGGCCATATTTTATCCTGTTTTGTACAGTGGCTACATTGGCTTTGGAGAAGAATACTAATATTTAATATTTCTGAATGCTCCAATCACCTATGTTTAGCTAACACCTATGTTTTCAAGGTTCTAAGCTCAAAAGTCTTGGCCAGAAATCTTTACTGTTTTTGAGCACCTCTGAAAGTAGGCGTTTACATTTGATTTAAATTACAAAATATATATATTAGTAAGCACACTACTGGTTTCCTATCGAAGAAGCCTTGCGACAGATTCAGAAAGGCCTTTCCTGGTGAACAACAGTGAATACAACTTAGGCGGGCTTATTTTTTTAATTTAATTTTACAGAAATGAAAATAAGACTGTTTGTGCGGTGTGCTTATGTGGGGAGCAATGCTGTCCGAGTGAAACGGAACCTTTAAGGAAGAAGCCGCGTAAATGTCAATCCAGTCCGCGAGTTAGAAAAGAAGCTGATGAAAGACCAAAACAGACATTGATGCAGTGCCAGAAACACTGACGTTTCTTCCGGCGAAGGAGCCTGGTGTGCAACTGAGCACAGAAGAGTCACACTTCTTGGGAAAATTCTTCTTCTCCGAGGACGCTGTCGAAACCCTGTGCAAAATCATCATCATCATCATCATCATCATCATCATCATCAACAAGCAAGCTGCCAGGAACATACCTTTACATTTAGTCATTTAGCAGACGCTTTTATCCAAAGCGACGTACAAAGGAGAGAACGATCAAGCTACGAGCAATAGAGGCGTAGTGTAACAATAAATACTATTTTACAAAAGAAATAAAAAAGTGCAGGAATGTAACTACTGTGCGTACCAGTAAAGTACTAGTTAGAGGAGATAGCATTAGAGGAAGGATAAGGAGAAGTCGGAAGAGGAAGGGAGAGGAAGTGGAACTCTGAAGAGTTGGGTCTTCAAGGCAGAGGTGTCAGGTATACCTGGAGGGATGTTGAGTTGTCTGGTTGGTACATCGGGCTGGTATTGTACATTCAACATGAAGAAGCTGGAACACATGGCTGACTACTTGAGACACAGCAGCATCCAGACAAGGACATCATGAATGATCGAAAGAAGGGAACTCCTGCCTATGGCGTTATGGTCGCTTCCCAAACTAATAGGAAGGCCTGCAGCGGCCACAACCCCTGTACATATTGCAGGAAGCATGGGGGCAGGCAAGTGAAAATACCCTGGAAGTGCAGTGCATGCAATGCTCTCAGCCTACCCTGTGTCTCCTTCCATATTTTCTTCTCCATTTGTGCCATTTCATTTCTGTTCTTACAATTTCCTATTTAACAAAAAATGATTTTGTTCTTCAGTCTTTTAAACAGTGTAACTGGTTTTCAGTACTTCCCTCAGTCACCATATGACCAGTAGTGGGCAGTGTTTGCATGGCTTGTGCTAGTTTATCCCCCAGATTTGTCTGTGTCTTCTAGGTTGGCAACTAGCTTGTACTGTATGGAGTTGTTTTTATAGCTTGGGTTGAATGTATTGGTAAAAGTGTCTCATGGTGGCGTTGGGCTGGGGGTTCTGCGTAAGCTTAGTGTGGGACCACCACTTATCCTTTTCCTTTTCTTTGAATCAAAGCAAGTTATATGGCCCCTTTTTAAGGAACTTTTTATGTTTCTGATGGGGAAGATCAAAGAAGCGAGCACCTTGTTACTTACCATTGATAATGTGAACTGAAAAGCCTTTTCCTCATAGTCCTTAAGGACTGAATTGATGCGGTATGGAAGGGGCAGTGGCTTAGTAATGTCTTTGTGGAAGATCACATTGCCAAGAAGCTCATTTAAGAGTTGCAAAGCAACAGCGTAAAAGTAACCATTCCTTAAACAGGGTAGTGTTACTAGAATTAATATTGGTACATTGTCTGTACTGGCAGCAGTTGTTTCTGGGAGTGCACACAGTGAGTTGTAGGCTGAAGTGTCTGCATTTAATGTGGCAGTCAGTAGCCCTGTTCCTTCATGTCTATCTGGACTATATATCAGTCCGCTAGTCTTTTAGGGCGCTTTGTTGTACCCCATACCTATGAACGTTTGTTTAACGTTGTTTAATTTGAGAAGCATCTCATGGTACGGAAAGGAATTTTTGGTAGGTAGGCCTCCGGTGCTAAAAACTAGACCAAACTTGCGTAACAGCCAGCCTTGCCCTTCAAAACACCAACAACAGCTCAGCTGGCACTGATAAAACGTAACTTGCTAATTCGTTTATTTCAGTAATATCTTTGGCAACTTCATGCTGTGAAGCTGTTCTTGCTGGGGTTTGTACTTCCAACCACAAAACTACATAGTAAATCGTCTGAGTGGAAACACAACATATTATTCTCCCACCCTAACTGTGTGCCATCAAACTGCAGTGTGTTAAAATAAACGATCTACACAATTTTACCTTATATAGTCAAAAATCTACATATTGTCATTTTAATCTGGCCAAAGGTGCTGGGCAATGCATCTTATTAGGCAATAGAGTGAATTTAGCTTTATGATAAAAATGAATGGTTTAAATATTAAATGTCGAGTCCATTTCTTTATACATCACCTACAACACTGTTTTTTGATACCTCTTAGACTATTGATTGCAATTCTATGCTTGTGTGTTGCGCATACACACTTACTCCTGCAGGATTGCTGTTGTGATATTTTCATTTGTGTTGCCAATGTGATCAAATAGAGCCAATTCAGCCACTGTTGCCCATCAGTGCCCTGCAAGCCTGCAACTCCCTGCCCCAAACAGTGGTCCTGTTGCACTGGGGACTATTTTTCAGGGAGCGCCTCTAGCACTGGGGAAGGCCAACATGGGCCTCTGAGGTAACGACCTTGCTTGACCTTCTTTTAGACTACTCTGGGAATGCAATGGAGAGAGGAAACGTAAAGAAATTAGCTAAATAATTAATGAAATACTCAATTGGGAGTCATCCACATGTGCAGGTCTCGCTAGACCAGCTCCATGGTATTGTGTGATTTGTGGCATTTAAAGCAAAACTGGATTCATTACAGCAGGAGGAATGATCAGCTGAACAGTTTCCAAAGAAGGAAGGCACTCCATATTCCAGTGTTCTGTTTGAAGGTAACGCCAGCTAGTCCTTCCACCATTCAACCCTCTAATGCACCCCTAGCCACCAGATTGCACCCTCAGCACTGCTTTTGGGTTGGAGCCTCGCTCTCCTCATTCACATGTCACAGATGAAGCCCCTTGATCCACACACTGCCCCATGGGGAAAAAATGAACTTTAAAAAAAAAAAGAAAGAAAGGAAAACAGATTTTCTTTTTCAGATGGCAGCTTCCTCTGGTACGGTTCTGGCCTCGATCTGGCCCGGATCTGTTCCAGCGGCAGACGCTGTCTGTGGTTCTTGTCCTCCTACCCTGACTCTTGTCTTTTTCTCTATCCCCACTCGGCATGGCAGGAAGGAGGAAGTGAAAGAGGCTGACCTGGAGAAAGAGGCAGCCCTGGAGGCCGAGCTGAAGGCAGCTCGGGAACGGGCCGTCATGCCACTGGACGTGCGCATGACACAGTTCCGGGACATGCTGCTCGAGAGAGGGGTAAAACACTTCAACCGCAATACTACTGTTACCAGCTCTGTAATGTTAGACACATAAAACTGAATGGAAGCCCAAGCAAGGTACAATCTTCAGTTTATTTCTTGTTATCCTTTCTTTTTTTTTCCCTCTTCACCTTCCTCCTCCTTCATGCTCTTTTCTGATTTAAATTAATTTGTGTCTTGAGCTACTTTCTTTTATCTATAAGTTCCTATATTTGTATTTCTCTCTTTGAATAGATGATGAATTGTATGTGTTCATTTTTTTCATTGTTTGTCCTAAAGGAATATTTTAGATCTATTGTCTCACCAGAGGACCATTGGGGAAATGTGCCACTTGGATTAAATACAAACAAGTCTAAACAATTGCTAGACTAGAATAGGGTCACTTTTCCACTTGCATGCTTTATTTTTGCTCTGTCGCACTTTCCATAATGGGCACTGATTTTGCTTTTGTCTCTATCGTGATCTATGAAGCATTTTTGACATTTTCCTTTTTTTTAGAATCTATGCAAAATATTATTATTATTATCTATTTTTTTTTACTTAGTTTTTTTTTTTAGATCCGCACACAATGCTGTTCCTTCTCAAAAGGAGACACAAGTGAAACAGGAGTCAAACACAAGTGCTCGGGTGTGGGCATGGTTTAAACCTGAAGTGGAAAAGTGACACTAGCTAATGATAAGGGAGGGTCTTACAGCTGTTGAGGTGGTTTCACTGGCAGGAATCTGTAGCTGGCTTTCAATCCAACTTTTTAATGCGAATGTTGACCATTTCAATAGGTAATCCTAAGTGGAAACGCTTAAAATATAGTATTTTAAGACGAGGTTGCTTTTAGTTGCTTTCGTTTTTAATTTTGCTTCAGTTTAATCCAGTGTAATTTAGTGTGAGGCCTTTCTTAGCCATTAGCTAGCTGACAATACTATACAATGCTTCTTTATTTAGTTCTCATGTCATGAGTCTTTGATCTGACCTGGGTTTTAAACTCTCAGATACTTTTGTGTTTTTGTATGAGAGAAAAACTAAATTTGACATCAATGTGTTTTTAGCTTAGTGCTATGGCAGTAATATGGTCCACATATAGAAGGAAGTTTTTTTTTTTTTTTTTCCTTTGCCTTGAATCATTTACCTCAACTCTGCCCAATTCATCTCATGATCTATGTGAAGTTGTAGCTAAACCTCACATTTATCCAGTGGCTACAAAGGCTTCAATGGTCAACATGGGGACTTACCACAGATATCTAGTCTTTGTTCTGATAAATAATGTAATAACTTTTTGCTTTTTAATATGCCTCTGCATACTCAAAGTGTAATTATCAGTCAATTGGTTGTACATGTCAATTATGTTATACATTTCACCTGTTAATATGTGTAGCATATTGTTGAAGATCATGTTTCAGTGGCATTCATTTGATTCTCAAAGCTACATTTGACTCATTTGATTTGAGCAGAATGCTCTAACTGCTTACTACTGTATTTCTGCTAAAAGTTTCATGAATAGAATGAATTCTATCTAAAAAAAGACCTTTTGTGTAGACTGGCCACACATTCAAGCTATCACCATGTTTGAAAAGGAATCTTTCTGAACAATGTGATATTGGTAAAATCATAATCATATGCTGGGCCTCTTGTGATGACTTACCCCTACCCCTGTTGTAGGTCTCAGCCTTCTCCACCTGGGAGAAAGAGCTACATAAGATAGTGTTTGACCCTCGCTACCTTCTGCTCAACTCCAAGGAGAGGAAACAGGTACAGATGAATTGCCTGGAAAATTAACATTTAAATCACATATATTTTGTGTTTTCTTGTTGTTGATACAGATACAAATGAATACCTAGGTTATAACTAACTTATAATACATTAATTCTTGTTTGTGTGTGTATGGCGTGCGTGTGGCCTATTCCACAATTAGTTCCCATTTTGCTTTCAAACCGTTTTAATAAGGCTGCTGGTAAATGCTCATGCAATGGTCTTTGGCGCTAAAAACGCTAAAAATGCTCATGCAATGGTCTTTGGCGCTAAAAACGCTTTGCATACTTTGTTGCTTGAGTAGCTTAATGGGCGACATGCAGCCATCAGGTTTTTTCTAAAGAGATGGTGGTGGTGTTTTCTCAAAACCCCTCTGTTCATACCGCAGGAGAAACAAATGGCACTGGAAACTCCTGTGCTTTTGAGATTGCATGAATGTAGATTTAGCAGTTTAGTCATACTGCCTTAGACAATTTAGTTTTTCTTTGTTATAATGACATAATGACTTAAGCACTGGCTTGGAGTGAAATAAACTCTTCCTCGTCCTCCTCCTCCTCCTGTGCAGGTCTTTGACGGGTATGTGAAAACCCGTGCGGAGGAGGAGAGGAAGGAGAAGAAGAACAAGCTGATGCAGTCCAAGGAGGACTTCAGGAAGATGATGGAGGACTCCAAACTGCACGTCCGGTCAGTATGCCATCATAGATGATGAGATAATAATAATAATAATAAACTATATTTGTATATTGACAAATTAGATGGTTTGGCTTTAACTGATTGAGCTTGTAACTAGTGTGCAAGTTTGCCAACAAGTTAACCCCATACAGTTTTGTTGAAATTGCTTTGTTTTGCCTTTTTTCTATCAAAAGGACAACATTCAGCGAGTTTGCTGGTAAGCATGCTAGAGACTCCCGCTTTAAAGCCATCGAAAAAATGAAGGACCGTGAGACCATCTTCGTAGAGTTCATGACCGCTCTGAGAAAGAGGGAGAAAGAGGACACGAAAAACAGAGCTGAAAAGGTCGGCACCAGTGACCGTAATACCCCCTACTTCCATCTACATCTGCATCACTATCTCTTTCTCTCTTTGAGATTTCGACCGGTGCAAACCTCATTCCCACCCCTTACTATCTTTCTCCTATGCTCCGCTATTCTGCTGTACTCTACTGCACTGTTCTGTTTGATTGATGATGATTATTCTGCTGTTGTTTGATTGATGATTATTCTGCTGTGTGTCTACAGGTCAAGCAGGACTTTTTCGACTTGCTGAGTGACCACCACATCGACGTGCAGCAGCGCTGGGCGAAGGTGAAGGATAAGGTGGAGACTGACCCGCGCTACAAGAGCGTGGAGAGCTCCGCGGCCCGCGAGGAGCTCTACAAACAGTATGTGGAGAAACAAGCAAAGGTGGGAGCCGGCAACACTACTGCACCCTCTACCCCCCCCCTTCTCTAGTATTGCTTTTCAGTGCAGGGGAGGACAAATATTACAGCAACTAAAGGCTTGGGTGGTTTCATGTCAACAAATTGCACATAACGAGTAATATACAGGAAATGATGTGAATGGGGGCCATCTTCGTGTTTTTTGAAAGGACAAACGTACTTACGCATTCACGCACGCCACACACAGCACCACACACACATCCTGTGGATCTGAACGTGGTCTTATTGACGCGTGCTCCTCTTCTGTGTTTCGTGTGCGGATATCTGAACTAGAATGTGTCCATCCTCTGCTGCCCCCTCGTGTGTGCAGGAGTGTTTCTGAACAACACCATTTCTCTCTGTCTGCAGAACATGGATGCTGAGAAGGAGAAGGAGCTGGAGAGACAGTCTCGGATCGAGGCGAGCCTTCGGGAGCGAGAGCGGGAGGTCCAGAAGGCCCGCTCTGAGCAGACTAAAGAGATCGACCGCGAGCGCGAGCAGCACAAGCGAGAGGAGGCCATCCAGCACTTCAAGGCCTTGATGTCTGATATGGTGTGTTACAGAACGTGCTGATACTTTTTCAAGCACTTTGTGGTGTGGAACTTTAAAATCCCTTTGAAATACTGACCAAAGTTGATCTTCAAGAAATGTACCATATGCTTGTATGTATTCAAGTCGTCATCCAATATATTCCTAACCTTTTTTTTTCAAGAAGCATAGATGATTCTTTGTTCTACCCAGCACAGTTCCATGAGACCAAAATCATGTTTTTAAGCCTCTCTGTTCTGAGCTGAATAAACAGAACACTTCAATAAGAACACTTCAACAAGCCAATCAGGAACTTTCTCACTTCCTGATTAATCCTGTCAGCAGTGCTTGAGCAGAGAGAGACTAACAACAGACGTGGTGACTGATGTGGGTGTGCCGAACGCTGATGGTTTCTAAATTGAGTACCAATTGTGTTTCGTGTTCCTGTGGAACTGCAGGTGAGGTCCACAGACGTGTCGTGGGCTGAGACGAGACGGAACCTGCGGAAGGACCACCGCTGGGAGTCGGCCTCGCTGCTGGAGCGCGACGACAAGGAGAAGCTCTTCAACGAGCATGTGGAGGCGCTCACCAAGAAGAAGAAGGAGCACTTCCGGCTGCTTCTGGACGAGACTGCCGTGGTGAGACGAGTGCCCTCACAGTCAAACTGTTAAGAACATCAGCACTAGTGACGAACCAAGACCTGATTCATGACAACTACTAATATGCTATACTACTATAACTATGCCTCACATATTCTAAATGGAGAGATCCACAGTGGTTAAAGAAGCCAATCACGTAGAGCATAATATGATCTAATCAAGCTAACTCTGATGAATAACTGTATGAATGCAAAGCTGTAGAGAGGGCGTATCCAGGCTATACATTCAAATTGAATATGGAAATTAATTTAGCACCATGTTAGGTTGTCATTTGGCAGACATTGCATGAATCAAACAATGATTTTGTGCAACTGCAGTGTTTTGAATTGTATTTCTGTGTGTGCAGACCATGCTGCATGCATGAACTCTTCCCTATGTGCTGTGCTCAGTCTCCGTGCTTAAGGCGGTTATCTTTTGTAGATCACACTGACGACCACCTGGAAGGAGGTGAGGAAGATCATTAAGGAGGACCCCCGCTGCATCAAGTACTCCAGCAGTGAGCGGGTGAGTCAGCCATGGTTCTAGCACCCTGCCCTAAAACCAGTCTGATTGAGTTTCAGTCTTTCTTTTTTCTTTTTTTTTTTTTTAACCCTAGAGGGTAAAATATTTACACTTATTTTCATGAATGTTTCATGTGCTGTTTTATCCTCCCTCACGCAGAAGAAACAGAGGGAGTTTGAAGATTACATCAAAGACAAATACATCATAGCCAAGGCCGACTTCAGGACACTTCTGAAGGAGACCAAGTTTATCACATACAAGTAAGCTCAGGAATCTCATGGTTTTTGTCCTTTTCATACTTTATTTTTAAGAAGTACTTTTTTTGTGGTGGTGTTCACGGTAACATTGAAAAGAAAATCAGTATTTTAAAGACAATATAGGAGGTTCTTTAAAGAGACAGTATGCAACAATCTTTTTTTTTAGGTAACTAATACTGCATGTTTTTATAGAAAACTAACTGTTAATCATCTTCAGTTTAATTTTCATGGTATATGGGCACATAAAGGACAGATAAATACACCTGTCATTCCAACTAGCCATCTAGGCCTATCGCGTAATGATAGTTTAGGATTGTGTTTGTGACTTCAGCATGGACTTAAATTGAAATTAGTAGAAATGTTTTATTGTGTGGTTTATACTTGCCAAACGAATACCCGATAAATTCTGGAACTTGATGGTGGTTCTAACTTCTCCAATGCTCCCTCAGGTCCAGGAAGCTGATCCAGGAGTCGGACCAGCACCTGAGAGACGTCGAGAAGGTCCTGCAGAACGACAAGCGCTACCTGGTGCTGGACTGCGTGCCCGAGGAGCGCCGCAAGCTCATCAACTTCTACATCGAGGATCTCGACCGACGCGGACCTCCACCTCCCCCCACCGCGTCCGAACCCACCCGCCGCTCCACCAAGTGAAGACCCCTACCTCCTTCACCACCACCCGCAAAAGACTCATACCTCCTGCTTTCTCCCCAATCCCACCCACCACACCCCACCCCACCCCACCCCAAACATGACGTGTATGAGACCCCACCCCGAACTTTAACTCGCCTTTGAGCCCAGTGGTATTGGCCCATGCGAAGGTGTCAGTGACGTGGGGGGCGCCTTGTGGCCGATCCGAGACTACTGGTGAGCTTCAGCTCTCTGCCAAGCAGGGTATTTATTGTGTAGCCCCTGACGACACACATCCCCCGTCCCTACCACCGCCATCTCAAGCGCTATGACTTGACGAGGGGAGAGTGTTGTTCAGTTCAGTTCAGTGTTTTTTGAGCCACGCAACGCCGTGGTGAAGAGGTTATGAAGTCCGACAAAAATGCATTTTGGTTTGAATGCATGATGATTGGAATCAGAGGAAAACGACTGCGAGAGAGGGCCTTAGTCGTGTGCTTTACCCATACACAAGCTCTCGCGGTTGTACCGTCTGTAATTAGTTTGTGTGTGTGTGTGTGTGTGTGTGTGTGTGTGTGTGTGTTCAGGCATTGCGACTGTATTTTTGTTTTTGTTTGTTTGTGTTTACTGGAATAAATACAAGCTCTTCTGTTGAAGTTTATAACATCTTATAATATCATTACTGTATGTTTGAGAAAGATAATCTTTCTTCATTACTTTTTAGAGTCTGTGTTAAATGTTTGCAAATTATTATCTCAAATTATTTTCAGGAAATTTGCCTACTCAATACATGTAATCATTTTCACATTTAGTAAGTAGCATAGGGTATTCTAATGGACACCATTGGCAGAATGTGTGACTTTTGCACAATTTAAAAGTGTGTAGTGGTAGGGGTTCCTGCAACCCCACAACTTGGTTGTTCCGTTTGCCATTGATGTACCCCCAGCACCTTATGTGTGTATGTGGCTCTCTGGACTGCATGGTTGCCTATAGGGGAATGGCCATGTACACTACCAGTAGAATGCACAAGGCGGCACTCCTCTAACTTTGAAACTACCATTTGTTACATATATTGCCCTCCAGAATGATTGGCATTCAATAATGATTCAAAAATCACTTTATCAATTCATCCTAATCTTGCTTTAATTAAGCAACCATTAGTGAAGAAATACATTTGAAAAATCAAAATCGCATAACAATTAGTGGCACCCCAAGAAAATTGAATTAAGGAACTGTTGATGAAGTATTATCCCAAGAATATTTTACACATTTTAAGTTGGCCTAAGTGTTTTAAGCGGTCAACAATGATTTCCTGTTTCACTGGGGCATGGAAATGAGGTGACCGGATCCAAATCCCTTAGTCACCCGTCACCATGGGAAAGGTTCAAAAGCATTCCATTGCAATAAGGCAAATGTGTGTTGACTTGCACGAGTCAGGGAATGGATACAAGAAAATAGCTGCTTGACTTCCATATCAACAATTAGGGCATTCGTTAAGTAGTTTAAGAACTTCTAAACCATCATGAACCAGGCTGGAAGAGGACGCGTGGCTATTCTGTCAGCAGCCACAGTGAAGAGGATGGTCAGAGAAGTTAAAAAACAAGATCACAGTTTCAGAATTGCTGTGTGTGGTTGCTTCTTGGGGTCACCACATCACCAGCATGCTAGGCAGAAGCCTTTCCTGTCTTCATCGCAAGCTTGCCAGACTTTTGGACTCTCAAGGACACTCAAGGTAGGTTTGGCACATAATTCAAGATGGCTACAGAGAAAAGCACCTAATACCAAGCGTTTAATATGATGGATGATCTGTGACGCTGTGGGGCTGATTGTCCTCCAAGGGCTCTGGCAGTATTGTTAGCATTGTTAAATCAACACCAAATCAAGCTTTTGTCATGGCCATCCCAGTCCCCTGACCTAAATCCAATTGAAAGCCTGTGGGTTGAGCTCAAGAAGAAAGTGAAGAGAGAAGACCCAGAACTCTGCAAGATCTGGAGAGATGCTGCATTGAGGAATGGTTGAAACTCCCTCCCGCAGTTCTCAAGTCTTATAAGACATTACAAGAGAAGACTCAGTGCTGTTCTGTCAAAATGGGGTTGAAAAAATACTAAATGAGGGGGTGCCAATAATTACAACACGTTTTTTTCGGAATAAAATGTATGTTGTGATGACCTGTGACTTTTCTTGTAACGGGCTACTATGGAATTTATATATGTTCGTTATGTTTCCCTTACTCCTATTAATTAAGGGTGCCAATAATTCTGGAGGGCACTGTATATTGCATTTTGAAGCTAGCAGTGTTGATCAAATCTCTAGGAAAAGGAGGAAATCGAGGGCTGGTGAAGAGCATCAAAGCTTCACCACATGCTAATAGAACCCGTATTTCAAAGGCCTTCACCAGATCAGTGATTCTAGCTGAGTAAATTGGTCAGAGGGAGTCAAGAGGGAGTCTTTCGGTAAAACGTAAATGTATTGCAATACTTTAATCCTCCTCTCCCACACAATCAGATACATTACTGAATAGATTTTCAATTCTATAAACCCAGTTGCAAAATGTTGCTTAGGTTTTATCTAACCATGTTTTGGCATGTGTGTTCAACATGAGTTTGTGTATTTCTATCCAAGTAAAAAAAGAAATGAATGGATAAATAATGCCACACATATACAGCCAAGGTCTTAAGAAAGAGGCAATGCCAGGACAACCTAAAATATGCAAGGCTCCTAATAAATCACTCTTGAACAGCACTGGGGAGAAGATAGATGGAGCTGGCACAGTAAATATTCCCCTGGTGGACATGATCTTGGGAAGTAAATCATTCAAATGTACAGCAGGACTATGAAATAACCAAATTGAATGCACATAACTGTACCATACATTTTTTATTTCTTTAGAAAAATTATAGAACAAAAGCAGATCATTGCTACATTTTTTTGTTTGTTTTTGTTTTCTCTCAAATCAATCCTATCTCGTAGCATATCCCAACCCTCTGCAGGCGCTTGTACAGTACATACATCTCCAAGGAGTCAAGAGAATAATAAATAAAATAATAAATAATAAACAGCTTCACAGGAGGGCGGGGGAGAGGTTCTGAAAGGGGTCTCGGACACGTCAAGCTCTCAAACCAGCTTTGCAGCGACAAACAAAATCAAATGATAACTCATTTAAAAAAAAAACATTCCACTCGTTTCATTGTTCGCCACATTCAATTCAAGTTGAGTTAAGTTGAGCTTTTTGAAGCCATCAAGCTTGGCCTGATCCAGTCAAACAAGTCCAGTTTTCTAAACGCAGGAACTTTGAAGGTAACCGGTATCATCTTCTTGCAACTCATGTCCAGCCCCAAACCTACAAATGGGAAAGGGAAGGGGCAGGGATACATGGGAAACCAAAAATGGAGGACAAAAAATCAAATAAAAATAAAAGGAGGAAGAAAGAAGAAGAGGCAACAGCCATGGTAGTCCCAGTCTTTTTGTTCAGTTTTCTGTTTGTTTTTCTTTTTTTTCTTTTTTCTTTTATTGTTTTTGTTTTAAGGGGGGACGAGAGTGTCCACCCCTTTACATTTACACAATGCAGCACGAGCTGGCAAACCAGGCCCCCCCTGCTCCCCTAGTCTTCTCTTCCCTCTCCTCAATCAAGAGTGACTGACACCTGTCAATCACAGCTTTCCCAGGAGGTCAACACGAGAAGCCAAGAGAGGGATAGAGCAGGAGAGATAGATAGAGAGAGAAAGTGAGAAACGAGTGAGGAGGTACGACGGACTCTAAAGCAGGGTGGGTTGGGGGTAGGGTGGGGTAGGCTTCTAGTTGACCTTGTCCTGAAAGATGTAGAGGTTGTTGGTGGCGGCCACTGCAATGATGTTCTCGGACGGGTGCCAGGCGGTGTGCAGGATCTTCTTGCTGAAGTCCAGGCTGTCCACGCTGATCTCGTCCTTGCGCCGCTTGCCGCCCACGCACACCTTGCGCGGCTTGAGGATGGCCCGTGGCTTGCTGTTCTCGCGCGAGGCCTCCAGCGTCACGTCCCGCTTGGTGTTGCGGTCAAACATGCGGAAGAAGTTGTTGTACGAGCCGGTCATGATCACACTGCGCGAAAGACAGGAGAGAGAGCGTGAGGAAAAGAGCTCTCCTAACAGACGAAACACGTAATGACTGTAAGAATGTCTCACGCTTTACACATCTTGTGCTTAAATATCTTAGATATACTGAAAAATACATAACTCATACTACTCATGCACATTGCATTACATGAACATGCTGACTAAATTAAATGACATTGTATTACATGAACATGTGTGTCAAAGCAAAGCAATCTGTATTATGTTGATCGAAACTAATTTCTCTACTAAATGTAAAGAGACCAAGATAGCATTCCCTTGTGATATATACATATATGAGGGATCTTCAAAAAGTATGGAGACTGGTGGTACGGCATTGTTATGGCTCTGATTGGTGCTTACACTCCCTTTCAGCCTTTGCCTGACTCTGATGTGTCACCAGCTGAGAGAGTTTGTCACTTTCCATCTGAGCTCTTAAGTCCCACTTGTCAGACCCTCCAGGATTTTGCAATGTTGCAATGCACATTCAAGGATCTCCCGCAGGTTGCAGGTTGTAATTTTCTCTATTACCACAATATTTCCACAAAAAATAAAATAAATAAATAAACGCAGTCATGGAATTTCTGCATTATTTGTGGTTGCATAAAAATTAAAAACCTATACATTTCCAAAGCAAATTCACTTTTGGCTGCAACAATCACAACAAACCCTTGCAAGAACCTAGTGGGACTAACAGAGTGGTCATGTATGTCACTCGCATGCCAATGCTGACAAACCACAACCATGACAGGACTGGAACTTTCTGTTGCAAAAGTCAGGCAAAATGAACACTAAAACAGCCTATGTCATCCTCAAGGGAGGGCTGTGTATCAGTAGAGTGATTTAGTGCTATTTTCTTCCACGGGTGCAAACTTGTCTCCGTTCAAATCGCCGTTTTGAATCCAAAATATGTAATTTGTGTGATTTGTATAGATCCAATGAGTTATTTTAAATGGAGGGTGGGGTGGGCGTGGGGTTCCAGGTCTCCAGTCACACAGAAGGAACTGAGAACCACCACACCTTCTGATTTGTTTTGGAACATGAAACAACCATGTAGACATTTACATTTAGATGGATGACCTATAATGTATTGGGGATGCAATGCACTTTAATACACGTTTTTGACCTGGATCTGCCCTTAACTGACGCCCCCCTTGCATTACTTTGCTAAAAGCTTATTAGATTTACTTTACTAAAGATTATATTTAAGAATGGCTCTTCCCATGGGTCGAGGGGGGAGATTATAATGTTGATATTATAATGTATAATATTATTATATATTAGCATAAATGGGGTGAGGTGAGGCAGCTGGAAGCCCAGGTCTTGCAAAGCAATTGTTTAGTCATTGGTGATGTGCGCTTAGATCAACAGTAAACACTATGAGTACTGACCTGTCCGATCCATTCCAGACACATTCAAATTTGTCGAAGATGCAGTCGTTCTCATACAGAGAGCACAGTTTACTTCTTAGATAGTCATGCACCTGGAAGACCAAACGGGCAAAGAGTTATATACGTACATACATTCGAATTACATATGTACCTACATCTGTAAACAAAATGTGAAACGCTAGAAAGCCCTGTTCATATGGACTTTTATTTTTGCAAATATTCACAGCATTCTCATTCCAGACATCAAAGGCATTTGTAAGAGATAAAAGGCTTAAGTTCCAAAAATAAAAGCTTCATCTTGTTTCTGCTCCTTCAAATTACAGTTGTCAGATGACACATCTCCCATTACTTGAAAGGACAGTCAAATACAATGCAGTACAATGTTGTATTGTACTGTAATCAATTGTCTTGCCTAGACTTGTCTTGTCTTGTCTTAAACGGTGTCATATTGTGCTGTGCTGTTCTGTGCTATATTGTACTGTGCTGCATTGTGTTGTATTGTATTAGACTGTGCTTATTTTCAGCCTGCCAGTCAATGCTGATGAAAAGTTACCATGGTACCAACTCTGCAACAATTAATTGAGAATAACCACTTTGCTTTTATCAGAGTAAAGAGGTCCAGTTTTCAGGACTGCGTGGGCTAAGCTGGACACCATACCTGGTAAGTCTCCAAGGGTTTGCTCTCCATATTGAGGTCCCACACCTTGACGGTGAGGTAGTCCCGTGTCATTAGGTACCGGCCGCTGTGGCTGAACTTCACGTCCGAGATGGAGGAAATGATCTCGGAGAAGAAGGACCTGTTACTGGGGTCCTCTGGTTCCTCGAAAACTGTCAGTTAAACAGAACAGAGCCTTTGGTCATGACTGAGGTTTAATATAAAAGCTACAATTATGTGATAAAATACAATTATAGCTAATATTTGAGTAGCGGTATTACACTGTGAGAAATACATTTTATTTGTGGGAATTGTCCTTAATCAAATCCTGGCAAACTTCTTTTGCTCTCTGCAGTTGTCTAATGAGCGTTCACACTTCTCCGTTTTCCATTTGCTGCAGAAGAACCTCAGCTGCACCTCTGATTAGCAAAGGGCAAATCTATAGTTCCTCACAGAGAGCCCCCCCACCCCCCCACCCCACCCCCACGACAGCCCGGGCAGACTCACATTTGGAGTGGTTATCGCACAGTGCGGCGGCCCTCATGTCGCACATGCGGATGGAGCCCTTGCTGCTGCTGTAAACGAAGGTGTTGCAGTGGTTGGGGTGGAACTCGGCCGCCGTGATCACCTCCGTCAACTCCTCCATGTTGGCCGGCTTTATGTCCACGACGTCTGGGTGGGGAAGGGAGGGTGAAGGAGCAACAACTGCTAGGCTGGACATGGCTGACCTTTTTAATCACTACAAAATACACTCTCCAACTGACTAGTGGTGATTGAAAAGTGTCTTTCATGTGTGCAAGACTAGAATTATTTCTACTGTTGTGACCTCATTTCTGACTCATACTTGATTTCCCAGTAGCTTTGGGGGGAAGAAGCTGCTGCCGTTGCCACCACCACATTGCCTTCCAGACATTACATTACTTTGCTGAAATGGCGGGAATGGCCACAGAGGGTTTTAAAACTACCCTACTTCTTCTTGTGTGGACGAGGTTCCCGTGCATGCCAAAAAATGATTCACGTCAGGGTTACATTTCCACACAAAGTGGGACAGAAAAGCTGAACAGGCTTACACAGGGTTAAAGCCATTCAATCCCCCGTTCAATTACTAATATAAGCCTACAGTAGAGCAAATCCCTTGCCGGAAGATTTCCCAAAGGACCATGGCAGTATCACTAACGCTAAAACAACTAGCTAAGGAGAGGGGCTATAACCACGGAATTGAGGATGGAAATAGTGTCAACCCAACAACAAACGACACTTCAGGGTCCGTCTGGGAGCTGAGCACAGATATGGCATGAGATCCATCACTGTGTGGCTTAGGGGATCAAGGGATCCCAAGCAGGCCTTCGTGATTGATACAGTAGAATGGGAGCTTGGGTAAATAAGACACTTGAAGTTTGTCCCTCGGGTGCTCCCATACCTTAGTCATTCATTCAGCTGTCTCCTGACCTTCACGTGTCGCCAATATGTCCAGACTCAGTGTGTGTGTCATTGTGTGAGTTGTGGGGTGTTTGCATGTGTGTGTGTGCGTGTGCATGTGCATGTGTGAGTGCATGCATGTGCATTCGGCAGGGTCTTAAGAGTGGAAATCAATAGTGATCGACCGGGAGGAGGGCCTGTCTAAGTGTGACCTGGGCGAACCTTCTTTAAGGCCAAGCACGGCTGGGGGATAACTCCCGGACAGTTGATAAAGGGCAGACGCCCAGCAGCGCATCACTAAGTGGCATGCTATCAAATCTGCATCAAGCAGACATGGCTCCAAGACACGTTTCACATGGCCATTCATTGACTCAAAAATCATTAAGGACAGGAACACCACTTAACTGTGCGAGACCATCATAGTGGTTTGTCTATAATGCAGAGAAGTAAGAGACGTACTTATAATACATGATACATGAAGACACAACATGCTGTGAAGTCACCGAAAGATTCCATGCAATGCCGACTGTAGTTCCTGAAATCCGTCTGTCCTAGATTTGTTCAAACTGAAATGTTCTGTGTGTTCAACCTGCCAAAAACCATTGGGCTGTTGACAATGCCTGCTGCTTAATTACTGCAGGGGCAGAATAAACCAATTTGGCTCATGGAGATTTGATTTTGGCATTTGAATTCCGCCTTTGGAGGACATCTTTTTACTCAACAAATGCATCAGCTAATGACGATTTGTCTTTGATGAATAATGCTAATGATGAATAATGCTAAAGTCCCCAAAAAATTGTGTCTCTGTGACTATTTGAACCAATGGGCAAGGTTTACCAAAAAGAACACCCAGTTCCTAAAAGCTCTTCAGCACAACGACCGTCGAAGTTAAAGACAGCATGTGTTTAGTGTTACTCTCTCTATGTCCCTTCCCTAGTGACTAGGGGGTTACAAACAGCACATTCTGGCTTTTCAGAGGATACTGAAACTCCTGTTGGTGATCTCCAGGTTCCACAGGTTGATTCGCAGATCGTCTGTGGACATGTAGGTCTCGTAGTCGCTGTTGATGGAGATGGAGTTGATGTGGTAGGTGTGTGCGTTGGAGAACACCCGCCGCGGAGTAGCCTCCACCATCAGGTCCATGGGCCGCAACACGGGGACCTGTGGCAATTAGGAGTGATGCAGAGAGGGAGAGGAGGAGAGGGGGAGGAGAGGGAGAGGAGGAGAATAACATTACCCATTGGTCATGTGAACACATGTACATGCTGAGTGGGGGAATTGGGATATCTATTATATTGGCAGACCTTCAGATCTCATCTTCAAAAAACATGCCACACTTGCACTTACAGTCAGTCATTTTCCCCCAGGGTCTGGTTTTATTGCGGATTTGAATGTACAGGGTCTTAGAGTGTAGACTGCTGTCTGGTTTATGAGGGTAAAACATTCTGTAGGGTTGGTCACACATCATTACCCACAGAGAGAGAGAGAGGGAGAGAGAGAGAGAGAGAGGGCGGGAAAGAGAGATAGACAAAGAAAGAGAAGCTAGGAGAACAGAGAGGAAGGGAGACAGAGAGAGGGAGGGAGAATGGCAGAGAAAGAGACAGAGAGTGTTAGAGAGAGAGAAAGTGAGAAAGAAAATGAGAGAGCGAGAGAGAGTAGAAAGATGTTGTCTTGTAGTCAGTAATGGGGAGAGCTGTTCTCAGATGGGAGCTCAGGCCCTTTAATGATGACTTATCTCATGGCCTGCCAGTGGAACACGCACTGCACCACAGGGGACTGGATGGGTGGGGGCTACAGATTGAGTGAAAGACACCCCCCCCCCCCCCCCACCTCAAAACATCACATCCACCACCTCCCCACCCTGGAGCGAGGTTCCCCTGCCAGCTCCCCAGACGTGCCTGGTGGGTCGCTTCCCTCCTCAGACATACCCCCCCTCGGTCCCCCACCCACATCCCAGCGCCCCTCTCTCACTTCAGGCTAATGATGCGACACTTCTCAAGCAACAGCAGGGCACCTCCGCCTCCGCCACCACCACATCGTTACTGCTTGCTGTGCGGGGGAATAGCTGATGTGTACATGTTGGTGTGTGTTGGGGGGGGGGGGGGTTGTGTGTGTGTGTGTGTGTGTGTGGCTGGCTGGCTGGCTGGCTGGGTGTGTAGATGTACAACTGCGTGTGATGATTGTGAGTCAATTACCTTCAATTCATTCTTTTTGTTGGCCTTTAATCGCTTCGCTCTATTCCTTACAATGTTTCTGTATTATGTGTGTGTCTGTGTTTGTGTGTGTGTATATTTTGACATATATGATGCCTAATATTGGATGGAAATCTCTGATGTCTTAAAAATACAGTGGGGTGACTGACAGACATACTTTTGAAATCTGAATAAAAGATCAACGTCACCACCATTATTTTTCACTACACACATTTAGGCTAAATCATTATGTATAATTGTGTGTGCAGGTGTGTGTGTTGGACTGAGAGTGCATAATAGCTAGAATTATAGCACCTAATGATGTCTTCGCCATACCACCAATTTAGTCCTGAATTGAGCAGTATGTGGCTTTTGTATAAAGCCAACCACATAATGCTAACACAATGTCACACTTTGGTTTGACAAAGCTAATCTAGGGTGATTGAAGTCATTATCTCATCATCAATGGCTAATTATGCTGAAGGGCTACGCTAGATTGGGGTTAATTACTGCTCAGGGAACTTATAAGACCGAATTTTATGCTTTTTATCCATTTTAAAATATGCAGTCGGAGATTTCCGGACTTAATAATGACACATACGTATGAATATTTTACACTGAGTGTGGACAGTTTGACTCGTGTAGAACTGATGGGATACAATAAAGCCTCCACTCATACATATGTGAATATAATTACCCTAGCAACAGTGGGTATCCCCTCACAGTTAGAATAATAATGAGTGGCAGAAAAAGAGATATGAGAACGATGGAGAGAGGGGTTGGTAAATATGCTGGCTGTGTGTGTGTGTGTGTGTGTGTGTGTGTGTGTGTGTGTGTGTGTGTGTGTACGTGTGTGTGTGTTCGGTGTGTGTGTGTGTGTACGTGTGAATCGTACTGCAAAGCAAACAAAGCCATGTGCACAAGTAATCCACCAAGGCATCCATTTCCACACTTCGCCACACTTCACCTCGGAACGGTCTGAGGTAAAATCTTTAACCAAACAAACCAAACCGCCCTCACGCTCTGTCGGCTCGGGGCTAGTGTGGGTGGGGTGGGTGGGGGCTTGTGTGGGGGCTACCTACAGCTTCCTCCCTCCGTTATTGACAGCCTCCGCTCATATCCACAAGCTCTTGCTCCCCTCCCCGGAGGAGGAAGAAAATCACTATCACAAGTCCCCTGTGTTGCAGAAGCACTACAGCAGGAGGAGGAGGGCTGTAAATGTTAGCGAGACGCGCACAGGCTGTGGTTAGCAGCCATGCTGGTGGACCAGATGTAGCCTTCAGCACCCTGTGAGTACACCCCAACCCCCAACCCACCTCCTCTCTCCTTTTCCACCCCTCCTCCCATACACACTCTCTCTCTCTCTCTCTCACTCCTCACACTTCGCACAGCATGATGAATGTCCCTCAACACTTCTCTCTCACACAGACTTACAGAGAGAGAGAGACACACACACACACACACACACACACACACACACACACACACACACACACACACACCTTTCACTCCAACTGTAATCCCCCCCAGCGCCTGCTGGTTCAGGCAGGCAGCACTGGCACATGAGTAGTGTGGGGGTGGGGTTGGGGTTGGGGTTGGGGGGTAGGGGAGGGGAGGGGGTGGGTTGGTAGTGGTGGGATGGAGGAGCTGGTGTTTGGAATACGATTTTACACTGAACACATTCCTCCTGCCTCACTGGAGATGCCCACTGAAGGAACCGACTGGAGATGAGACTGGGACACACAGAGGAGCAATACTGTGCAGCTGTGATGAGACCACTGCATGGCTCCTTATTAAAAATGAAAAGCCACAACACATATTAACCAGAGGATAGAACAGAGGGAGGGAGGAAAGTCAATGCTATAAAAAAAAGATATTGAGATACCGTAAAAAAAAAGAAACAAGAAGGAGAAAGAGAAAGAGAGGGAGAGAAAGTGAGAAATGGAGAAGAAGGACAGGGAGGGAGCGGGAGAGAGAGATGGTGAGAGAGAGAGAGAGAGAGGGAGGGAGCGAGAGAGAGAGAGATGGTGAGAGAGAGGGGTGGAGAGGCAACATGCACACTAATGGGCGCTCCCTCTCCGACGCCTGCTTGCCTGGCTGACGGTCATTGGTTAGCTGTCTTACAGCGAAGACAAACCATCTGTCAGCGGCCCCGGCCCAGCACAGTAAATGCAATTATGCCCCCGGAGTGGGAGTTCAATCTGCCGGCAGACCTCCACACCACCAACACACAGCCACGCAGCCGGCAGCAGCAGAGGCAGCAGACATGCAGGCATGGAGGCTGGTTTCTCATGGAGAGAAGGACTGGTGGAACAGTCAGAGCCCCAGGCAAAAGGGTTGCATCACTCTCCCGCATGGCATAACCAGACCCCTCTCTCTCTGTTTCCCTCTATCCCTTTCTCTCTCTCTCTCCCTCTCCCTGTGCTTCCAGAGCCAACAGACAGATTTGAACTCGGAACAGAACATGTGCTGCCTCAGGAAAAAAGACTGTCGATATATAAAACTGCTATAAATAGCTGAAAATATATACCAAAAACACAAAAAGATGACTACAATTTAGGAGGAAAATCTTCTAAAAGGAGAACTGTTAATGCACCCCGTGCGCTGTAATGTGCTTATATATTCAGTTGTGAATGTGAGCGTCGTCAGACAAAGGCTGCAGTCTGGCCCATCCCTTCCCCACGCAGGATTAATCCCCAGGCAGACGCGCCTAAGCCGCCCGCTTCGCCAATCCAATATGGAGACTGTCACTTTGGGTGCCCGTAAATTCACCAGGGCAAAAGGACACACAAGGAGAAGGAGGGGTGGGTGAGTTGAAGGGGGGGGGGACATCGTCTGGTCATGGGCATCCCTGTGTTGCCACTGAGCAGGCATGATATCGGTGTTACCGATGCCTGTCTCGGCCAGAGTGGGCGGACGGGCAGCTGGGAGCTATCACTGTCTCTTCGCATCAGGACAGCCAAAACCAGGCGAGGGCTCAGCAACAGGAGAGGTAAGGAGAGACGGGGGGGTGGAGGGGAGGAGGGGAGGAGGGGAGGATGAGCGGACAGAGTATGGAGGGGTGGGAGGGAGATTAGTGCAGTGACAGCTCATTTGTTTCCTCCAGTGTATTCCGTTGGTCCAACTCTCACCCCTAGTAATGTGATTCCGATTGATTGGAGAGGCATGCATCACACAAAAGGGTCAAATTGGGCTCAGCATGGAAAATGGATGAACAGGGAGAGAGATGGGGAGAAAGATGGAAGGAGAGCTGGGGGAGGGTAGTGAGAGAGAGACAGAGAGAGAGAGAGAGAGAGAGGGAGCAAGAGAGAAAGACAGGGTGAGAGGTGATTGACAGGGATTGGGTCTGATGGTAATGTTTATTCTCAACCTCCAGACTAGATCAATACAGTATTTACTGAGGAATATGAGCCATAGAGCTGATGCAAGACATGCCTGCTCCAAAAGAACCAGAGAGAGAGCAAGGAAAGACTTCCCTTTTAAAAGTCTTTATTTAAAACACCTTTATTTGAAAACCATAAAAAAAAAGAAACATTGAAAAGAAATCAGTCAATTTCAGTCCAGTTGAAATGGTAACCATCCCCTCCCTAACACACCATTTCTCCCTAAACTGAGCCACATTCTTCACCATTATTCTTCACCACTATTCTTGTTTCCAGCAGAGAGCAAGAAAAGAAAGAAAGAAAGAAAGAGAAAGAAAGAAAAAAAGAAAGAAAGAAAGAAAAGCCCAACAGGAAGAGGGGCCACATTCCCTTCACCTTGCGGTGAGCAAACTCCTTTCCAAAGCCATACCACCATGCCACCACTGAACCGAGAAAAGCACGTCAAATTGAAAAAAATCAAACCTGCCATGTTTCTTGAAAAAAAAAAAAAGATCAAATCAGTCATCAAAAGGCTCCCTGATTAGCCTGGCTAGAACACACCAACCACAAGAAGAGCGACAAATCCATTTGTCACAGGGCTGGAGCACTCGAGCTGCAGCTGTCCAACTGTCACACTCAAAGATGTGTGCTTTCTCACTGACGCAACAAACCCTCAGCTGGCTGCCACTGGAGGCACATCTTTGTTTATTGTTGTTCTTTGTTGTTTTTTTCTCACCGCCTCTATTCCTCCCAGTATCACATTTACACTGACAAAACCCTACGAGAGACATGTGTGTGTTGTGTGTGTTTTCTGTGTGTGTGTGTGTGCATCACATCATCAACATCTGATGTTTTTCAGCTGCCCAACCGTGAGAGCAAGTCTGGACAGATTCGAATCGCCCAGACTCTCTATCTGTCCAAACAGGCAGAAGTGTGTCTGTGTGTGTCTGTGTGTGCCTGTGTGTGTCTCTGTGTGTCTCTGTGTGTCTCTGTGTGTCTCTGTGTGTCTCTGTGTGTGTGTGTGTGTGTGTGTGTGTGTGTGTGTGTGTGTGTGTGTGTGTTTGTGTGTTAGGCAATGGGAGATCTGGGAATCTGGGCTACGGATGTGACCTCACAGTCACCTCCTGTCCTTTGGGGAAGGTTAAGACAGATGGGTCACCACTGGACTCGTCTAATTTCAGAATGGTGGGGGGAGAAGAGGCGGTTCTCCTCGGCAGGATGTTGGCCACTGCTCCTTCCTCCTATATCCCCCTGAGAACCCCCCCCCCCACCCTCCCCCAGCGCTCCTCGGTCTCTGTCTCTGCTCATCCCTCTCACCACGGCTTCATCTGCACTTGGCGCGAAACCAAGCGCTGAGGGAGGCATCTGATAATGCCCTCCCCCCTCACACACACACACACACACACACACACACACACACACACACCCACCCACCCACTCTCACTGTGGGGGACGCATGGCAGGGAAGGCCTGGCCTGGCACAGGACTGCATGGCACCGCATGGCACAGTTGCCAAGGGACAGCAGGGAGCTGCAGGCTTCGCCCTCATCTTCAGCCAGAGCAGTGGAGACCCATGGAGGGCATCATCCTCATGACCAATAAACAACCAATTGTTTGTTAAGATGGGACCTGGGGTCTTTCTTGTGCTTTGGAAATGCTTTGTGTGTGTGTGTGTGTGTGTGTGTGTGTGTGTGTGTGTGTGTTGTGCTTTGCCTCTGATGATGACTAGAAGTCGTTTCAGCGATAATTAGCTTTGCCTTTCGCTTGAGATGTGGTCGCGTGATTATCACTGATTTTTGTCTCTTCAAATTCTGCATAATCACATTCTGCCTCAATGCAAAGTGCTCATTAACGTGAAGTGCAGTTTCACACAGCTTTTGTTCTCATAATGGCGGGAGGAAAGGAAACCGTAAATGATACAGGTGGTAACGTCTCCCGTGCTGAGCCGTAATGGATGCTGACACTGGGCACTCACCCGCAGAGATGTAATGGTGTTGGGGTCCCGGATCCTGCCATCCTCATCCTTCAGGTTGTAGCCCTCTGGTCTCTTATCTCGCTCACTGATCTTCCATAGCTTCACGGTCTTATCTGTAGAAAGGAAAGACAGGAGTCAGACAGAGAGAGAGAGAGAGAGAGAGAGAGAGAGAGAGAAAGAGAGAGAGAGAGAGAGGAATAATAAAGGGGGCAGGAAGAAGAACATGAGCAACAGCATGCTTCTGACAGAGGGGGTGGGGAGGAGAGGCAGGGGGATGGGGATGGGTGGTGGTTGGGTGGTGGCAATCTGTCAGGCCATTGGCCAGAGGCCAACAGTTTGAGAGGGAGTGAAGCTGGCATGAAATAAATGGACTGGAGCAATATGTACCCCAGATCAATATCCTCCAATTAACCTGATTGAGCCTCCTGTTGCCTGCCTTGCATGCACTTCAGATGTGTCCAAAGATAGTACTCCCCATGCTTCCTGCTGTCAGCTCAACTGGCTGGGCAAATTTACAGTGCTAATTAATTTGCTGTATGTGTGTGTGTGGGGGGGGGGGGACTGCAGCATGGCCTGAGGTCAACACAGTGATGAATATGTGAAACTGTAACTGGAAGGTTGCGGACGACTAGCCGTGGCACTTTGGAACCAAGCCTGGCTCAGCATTACCTAAACTCCTACACTTCCCAGTAAAACCGCCGGTCAACCAGGCGAGGGGAGGGGTTGGTGGTGTTGGGAGACTGCCCGTTTAATTCCCCTGATGGCTCCATAAAACGTCGACTACCATAAACAATTACGCCTCTCGAGAACGACAACGAACATCACCACCAGATGCTCTGGGAGTTCTCTGCATAATCCTCCTTGGCTTGTCCCAGAAGGTGAGCCTATTTCGGGCGCTGAATAGGAATGCGATAGCCTCAGTTGACGCCTCTGCACACTGAGCAAAGCATAACCTCGTGCTCAGGTCATACACGACCAGTCCTTCGAGGAGGCTCCATTCTCTCTTGCGTGCCTTTCCCATTCTCCACCTCACCTCACCTCAGGGTTGAGCTGAACTGCGTTTCTCTGCGAACTCTGTGTTTCTCTTTCTTCACGGCTTAATTAGTATCCATATCAGTATGCAGATGTGCACTCTGACTCCATTAGTATTCAACATGGCCACTAACGGAGGAAAGCTAGCAGACAGAGCTAGTACTCTTAATGGAACACTTAAAGATGCTGACAAAGACAGCACACATATACACATATACACACAAACACACACACACACACACACACACACACACACACACAACACAACACAACACAGCACAATTGTACATGCAAAGAAGAAACAGCAACTGTTCACACCGTACATACCATCTATACAGTAGAAGACATTCTTTGTTCAAACTAAACTCGTCAAAACTAAATAGCCCATTTCCAGTGTAGGGTCATTCTTGAATGTAACATAAGGTCCTATTTAAGTTTTTACCAATCCAATTGGCCACGGGCCCATCAATCAAATGATATGCAAACAGTCTAACTCACCATTGGTAGAGAGGAGGAAATAGGCTGCATTCTGCTGTGGCAGCCAACGGATCTTGTTGATCTTCTCCTCGATCTCCAGGCTCTTCAGGTAGTCGAACTCAGGCTCGTGGCTCTGAAAGGTGCTGTAAACATTGTACTCCCCCCTCCGGTGAGGCTGATTCTTACTCTGAAAAGACAAGGCAAGACATTGTATGAGGAGATGTGTGCATATCTAACCCAAAACTGGGTTCAAGTGCTGGGTAAAAAATATGTAAATGACAGCAGCAAAGTACATGTACAATGCGATTCACTCAAATATGTAGTCTATACTCAGTGATGTTTCAGTCACTGTCACCTATCCTTTTTTCATCATCATTTTCAAAATGACAGCAAACAATATGCAGTGCCTTTTGGCCATGGTCTGTTCTAGTGCAATCAAAATAAAACCTGCTACTGCTTATCGTTGGCAACGAGAAATGATGCACATGCACTCTCATATACTCCAATGACAGTGTCCAGTGTCGGTTTGCATATTCACAATGCAAATTACGTGCACTGACAGAGCAAACTCAACCTTTTTTTCATGTGTGCAGGTGAATGTTTTCATATGGTTATGAAAATAACTAATTTAGGAGTGGCTTCTGTAAAGCTTTGTCTTCTGCACACTGTATGTTTTATTAGGGTACACTTTTGAATTTAGTGGTTTGCCCTGGTGTAATAATGTATTATTAAAATGTATTATTATTATTATTATTATTATTATTATTATTATTATCGACCACAGAGAACAACTCCAGACCACAATCAATAGTGCATGGAGTGAAGGGCCGGTGTTGTTCACTCAGCGATCCTCCAACGTGAATATGGTACACGAGGGCCTGGCACAGCCCATAGACAAGACAGACACATGCACAGATGGCGTCAGCCCCGAAACAGAGAGTGTGTCATGGAGCAGTAGTCTAACCCACAGCTCAGACACTAGCGCTGCTGATATCCAACACGACTGCATTTTCAGACAAAGCACACAATTGTGTTTGGGCACAATATGGGACGGAAGCAGAATTTACAACTGCAGTATAAACAAAACCAGTTGTAATATAATAGTAGGCCATTGGAGACATTTTGTAGAAACATGCAAATGTAGTTACAGCCTGTACGTGAATGTGAAACTATAATGTGACACATCCAAAAACACGTGCTTTCCTGACGCAACAGAAACTGACTAAAGGGATGATGCTTTAATTTCTCACAATGTCTTACAATCATGTCTTACAAAAAGGGCTACCAGTGCAATAACCAAGATCAGTACATCGCACGGATATTGCTAGATGTGGAGATAAGCCTGTTTTTTTTTTGTTTTTTTTTTAGAACATACCAACCTAAACATGCCTACATCATAGGGTAGAGCACAGCAGATATTGTGCCCATGTCTAATGTAAAAGCATTAAGGTGTGAGGCTACATCAATAGCAGCGGAGGAGACCATGGGAAGCCCAGCGTCAGGGCTCTCCACTCAGGAAGCATCTAAATCAATAGTCCAAATTCAGATGACCAAACAGGAGGTGAATGCCTTAATGGAAACAGATTTCTCCTCGGCAGGGGGCAGGAGGTTCAGGCAGCTCTGTCTCTCCACAAAGGAGAGGTGGTGGTGGGAGGGAGGGGGGGTGTTGTCGAGAGAAGGAGGAATATGAACAGAGGGTGGTGGTGGGGGTGGGGGGAGAGAGTAGGGTCCTCCAGTGGCGGTGGATTAACAGGCACCATGAAACATCCTTAAAGCTGAAAAGGGGAGGGAAGACAAGTGAAGAGGGATCTGCTGCCTGCCTGCTTGCCTGCCGCTCGGAGCAGACAAAACCAGACAAAATATTCCAAACCAGACTAAATATTCAAGGCATTGTCTAGCCTTGTTGCCCCGCTTCTGTAACTGAAGACTACACTCAAATACACTCAAAATCCGATGAAGTCGGAGACCAACAACATTTATCACAATTACCAAAAAAATTGCTCAATAAAATAAATATTTGACAGAGTAGAATCGAATTAATGGAAATAATTTATAACCACTTCATGAATATTTAAACAACATACACTACATTAAAATGTTATTAAGATGAGATACATCTTATATGCCCTGACTATTAAGCACCCATGATTTGACAATTATTACATATTGGTTAAATCTATCAGAATTCAATCACTCTGTGTCTTATGAATGACCCTTTTTTATATTCCTGAGTGCATACATGAGATGGTGAGAGCCATCTAAAAAAAATGTATTTGAAAACGCAGAGTATTTATACCGATTATGATTTTACAATACCACGGTAATAACAACAGTGAAAGGTTTCTAATAATGGACGACTTGGAATTCGATAATACACCACAGAACCATTTTCTCACATTTGCCCTTGCCCTTCCTCCAAAGGAGGTTATCTTGGCTGGAGGGAGGAGAGGCTGCCAGCAGGCGATGGGGATTTGGGATATGACCTTACCTCCTGTTCTCTCTGGAACACCACCACACGCCCACCTTTATCCCCGGTGGCCAACAGTTCCCCAGTACTGTTGAACTCGACGGTGGATATGATGTCAGCTGCAGGGAGAGGGGAGAGAGAAAGATGCCGGTTAGGTTTTACATTACGTCTGCCATGTGGTAGAATATCGCTTGTAAAGGCAAGGCAAGTTTATTTATATACAATGGTATTTCAAAGTGCTTTACAGATTATCAGATAAAAGAACAGAGGAAAATAAAAGATTAAAGCAGAAGAGTGCATTATATCAGCTAAAGAACAAAACAAAACTGATCAGGGTTGGTTATCCAATAGCACTACATGTTAGCAAGGCTGAATCAAATTGCCTTGAGGTTAAAGCTAGGATTAACCATCACTTGAATAATTTGTCAGCATTATCTTTTGGAGTGAATACATGCACTGTTCCCCCCTAATGTTCCATGTAGCTGTGATAAAACATGATACATCTGTATCTCAATATGGCACATAATTGCTGCACCAGGTGGAGGAGAGCGAGGGAGAGAGGGGGACAGAACTGGGCTTCAAAAGAAGCCGCTGCAGAACCTATTTTAGGACCAAGGACACTGAGAGCTGTCAGACTCAAAGCAGAAAAACACTAGAGCCTGAGCACACAAAAGCAGTACATACCAGAGCCAAATAACAATAGATGTGACTACCTATTAGCACACAACTGCGCTGAACATCCAGAGCGCCTCAAATGTTCTTGAATGCTTGGAATGGGTTGCTAACATTTAGTAATAATCAACCATTGCTTAGGTTATGTGTGATGACATGTTCTTTTTTCCTTTTGTGGAGGATGCAAATTACCTGTGCGCTCAAATCTCTACCCCCAACACATCAGCATACAAGCCATCCCTATAAACAAATGTGCACAAGCGCATGCGCACACACACTCAAACAAACACACATACACACACTCCAGACACACTCAAACACACATACACACACTCCACACACACTCAAACAAACACACATACACACACACACTCAAACAAAACACACGTATAGACACACACACTCCACACACATTATCTGTCACCATTTCATTGATATGCAAATCCCACCACCACATTTCACTGTCAAACTCAGCAGCCGTCAGAAGCATGCTCCAAGCCTGACAATGGCTCCCAGCACAGGAAGCCCTGAGAGAGAGTGTGCGGTAGCCGAGATAAAACAGGATTGATTCTCACTGGCCAGGGCTGGCTTTCAATAACAAAAATGTCGCATCCCCATCAGCAACTATCAGATACGCCAGCGAGATGTAAGAAAGAGACCGTTCGCCAATGTTACTGCTGACCCCTTGGTATTGTGACCCCCCCCCCCCCCCCCCCACCTCCCTAAAGGGCATATTCATATCTTACAATATTAAAGATGGCAGATACACGCTCACTTGTGTCAGCGTGTGAGAGAACTTAGATAGTGTAACCGGTGTGACATCCAGACATGATAGAAAGCCAAAAGAAGTGGCCAGTGTCCACGTCCCCATAGTGTTTGCCTTGATTGAACCTAATGTTATATGCGCATCTGTTAGCAATCTAGCTCAACACACACAATCGCAACATGAATATCGCCCAATGCTGTTATCCCAATCTCACCAAGGTGTGTGTGTGTGTGTGTGTGTGTGTGTGTGTGTGTGTTCGGGCCACATCAAAGGGGGGACACGGCCGGCTGAATAACATTGTGGGAGTCGCCGCGGCCAATAGCAGCCCACCAGGGGCCAAGAGAAGAAGTAGGGCAAACGGGGATGTTTAATTAAGCCAGGGCTCACTCTGGGGAGCGGTGTGCGATCAGCGGCGGAGAGTGGGGAGAGCAGAGAGATGCTAGCAGGCAGCGCGTATCTCCTGCCAGTGCCAGCGCTGTATCTGTCTCACGCCCCCACAGCCTCAGGAGGGGGGGGTGGGGGAGGCTTGGCACACCCCTACCTCACCCCACACTCCAAATCCCCCTTCTGAGCACCAAGCACCTCTTTCTTTTAAGAACATTCCGGAAGGATGGCAGAAGAAAAACAACAGAACCAATAGCAGAGGTGGGGTAAGAAGAAAAAAAACTAAATGAAACACTCTGGCTAGGAAAAGAGCTGCGCTAGCTGCTACCATTAGCCATTACCGTGCTAATCCGCTGTACATGATGTGATTGCCTGCAAGTGATTACTTTGCTCGGAAATAAATCGGTGGAGGAAAGGTGTGTGTTGATTGTTGGGGCTGTGCTCTCACTCGGGTGTCCTTACGCAACCTGAAGAGATTCCCTCTCGCATGTCAACACACCGGATTGATCCGACATAAACAGATCTGCACCAAACACTGACGCTGTCTCAAACCTGCCGATCGGCACAAACTCAACACGCTACTACAGTCCTATCTTTCCAAACAATACTGCAGCTACTTCGACATGGATCGTTCTTTCAGGAAAACAAAAAATAACAGTCTTTTGTTCTCTGGCTCGCCTGGTTTAATTTCCACCACCCCCCCTGCGCCCCCACCCCTTATTCTGATCTGGTATCTGGAGCGCCGAGGTGTACAGAGCAAAGACTCGCAATCAATTTCCTACCTTTGACACATCTTCCTTGGTCTTCCTCAAGGAGATGCATCTGTTTTAGAGGCAGTGGGATGCACTGTTGCTATGCAATCCGTTGGCGAGGAAAAAGGGCATTCGCTCTGCGCTCACTGCAGCTCTCACTCTCTCTCTCTCTCTCTCTCTCTCTCTCTCTCCTTCTCTCTCTCTGTCTTTCTTTCTATCTTTCTCTTCTCTCATTCGCAGGTGTATTTGTTTGATGCTGTGAAGGAAATCAGATCTTTTCTGTTCCACATCCTTCACAGAGCACTAAGCCCTCGGAAAAAGCTCCAAGGCTTGGAGTCACTCGTACAAATCCAACAGCTAAACAAGAGGAGCTTCCTGAATATATCTTTTGTCCCTAGAGGAGATCGTCATAAAATGTGATAGGGAGAGAGAGAAAGAAAGGGAGAGGAGAGTTAAATGGAGAGTGAGCGATTGACAGACTAACAGAGTGAGAGAGAAAGAGAGAGACAGAGAAAGAGAGAGACAGAGAGAGGCAGAGAGAGAGAGAGAGAAAGAGAGTGAGAGAGAGAACAAGAGGACTGTGTGCTTGCTGTTTTTCCCTTTAACCCTGATACACCTACGTAGGCTTTCTCTCTCTAGCGCGCACACACATATGTGTCTGTGTGTGTATGGGGAGAGAATATAAGAGTGTGGTTTCCATGACGACCCTCCTAGACTACCGAGCAGGGCTGTGTGCCGTTCTTGCGAGAGACTTTGTTCTTGGGGAGTGGAACTGGCAGTCCACAGCATGACTGTTTAGTCTTTTACACACCTCATTTTTACTAACAGGTATAAGCACACACAGTAGACTGCAGTGTCAAATCTGCTCCTCTATTGTCTCCTACTCTGAGGCAGGGGTAACAGTAAGAGTCTCCAAACCAGCAAACCATCTTCCACCGAACCACCCAAAGACCATAACTGCTTTTTCCAGCTGTCCGTTCACATTATATAACTGTTCTAATTTTTGTTAATTGAGTCAAATCTGGCTGGCTTAATAGAGATCAGGTAGCCAGAGCACTAAGCCACCCTTAAGCTGTTTTTTCTCAGGTTGTGTTCTGTACAAACTGACAACTCGACACACTGACCATCAAATAAAAAAAAAAACACCTCTCCTTCAAATCTAGGTTAGCCGTCTATGTGAGCGAAATACAAACAGACAGAATAAACAGGACAATTGGCTTGAGCAATGAGTGAGTGAGAGTGAGAGTGAGAGAGGGTGTCTGCCATGGTACAAGGTTAACAATGGTCCAACTTGGCAAACGTTTGCCCACGATGACAAAGGGGAGCCATTGTGTGTCCCCGGTAAAAAAGGCTGTCCTTTCAGCCTGTCAGGGGACATTTAGTCTGAGCTCTTGAGCAAGGGGAACTCAGCCACAGGTCCTCTGAGAACCCAGAAGAGGCTGCTCCTTGTCTGCCTAGCATGTTCCTCGACCATATCAGACAGTGAAACAGTGCTGCTGGTTCAGAGGGGGGGGGGTGTCTGTCTGTGTGTTTGTGTGTGTGTATGTGTGTGAGAGAGAGAGAGACCAACAAACATAAGGGAAGTGAATATTTGGATTAGAACACATGCACTCATACATATGCATAAACAGAAATTCATATGTGCTTTCTACCCACACACAAACACACACACTCAGAAAGACGGACAGAGATTCCAGTTTTCAGTTTCTACGAATACAGACACAGATGAGGCTTTTAAACATTTTCTGCAGTAGAATGAGCCGTTTGGTCACAGATGTGTACCCTCAGTAGAGATTTCATCAAGAACACATTGTGCCTTTGTATGTGCGCGCGCACACACACACACACACACACACACACACACACACACACACACACACACACACAAGCATCAGCACACAAACAACAGCATTCTGTGTGCTTGCCAGGATGTTTGTCTATTCATCCTTCTGTGTGAAAAGCGCAGGAAGGAGAGACGGACGTAAAGGGGACACACAGAGAGTAATTATGTCTCCCTCACATCCCTGTGCCTGATGGAACACACTGAATTCCAAATTATTATTCTTTCACTCCGAGACACAAAACACGCTGACCTAATTAGGCCCCTGGAGTATCTTTTTTTTCCATTCCCGGCTCCGAACCTTTTACATCCTGCTTGCCAACGGAATACACGATCATCAAAACGCGACCTGGAACCAGAGCACTGAAGGGTGTGTGTGTGTGTGTGTGTGTGTGTGTGTGTGTGTAGAGAGGGTGGGTGGCGCAGGAGTGGGTGGGTGTTCTAATTTCAGAGGAAGTGAAGAAGAGGGGGAGTTTATGGCTGGTCCTGCTTTTCAGTTGGATTCAGAGAGGCTGTAGTCTCATCACATCAGTCTTTCTTCAGGATATGTGTGCATGTGTGTGTCTGTATGTGTGCGTGTGTGTGTGTGCGCCTGTGTCTGTCTGTATGTGTGCCTGTGTGTGTGTATGTGTGGGTGTGTGTATGTGTGGGTGTGTGTGGGTGTGTGTGTGTGTGTGTGTGTGTGTGTGTGTGTGTGGGTGTGCGTGTGTGTGTGTGTGCCTTTAAGTCGGCCGGTGAAGTAATAATGATGTCAGTGAGGAGCGCTGTCTGCATGAAGCCCTGGCCACGATGGGTCATTAGTATTCTCAGCCTGCTCGGCAGGGGAATCAGCGGACATGACTTGTAATGCTGAACTAATTCTATTACAGCGCTGTACATGTGTGTTCACATGTGTGTGTGTGTGAGTGTGTGTGTGTGTGTGTGTGTGTGCGTATGTTGTGTGTGTCTTTGCGTATGTGTGTGTCTGTGAACACACTGAAATGTGACATGAGTTAGTGATTGAAGAAGGAGAAGAAGAAGAAAAAAAACAGCAGCCGATGGAATGGCAGGTGATAGAGGAGGAGAAAGACTTGAAGTGTGAAGGGATCATCTTTGCCACAGCACCCGTCTATGTGTGTGTATGTGTATGTGTGTGTGTGTGTGTGTGTGTGTGTGTGTGTGTGTGTGTGTGTGTGTGAGATTTGTGTCATGTGTGTGCTGCTAACTGGAGTGTATCAGCTTTGGCAGCCCTGATACTTGAAAAGCCGAATCCCCTCCAGCTCGCTCCCCACACCATTATTAACACATTAAACATCAGACCCGGCGAACGGGGGGGAAAAGCCAATTAATGGAGGCGAGCGAGTGTGAGGCAGGATGAGTGCGAGGCGCCAGGCCCTTTGTTCTTTGATGGTGCCCCCAGTTAGCGTGGAAGAAAGGAGCCAGAGACACGTATCAGAGCGCACGAGCCTCGCCAGTCACAGGATAGAGGGGGGAGAACATCAGCGAGTGACGAGACAAAGAAACATCCCCACGCCTCACGCCTGAACAACAGACGCCTTTTTTTTTTTGGGTTGATTGTGATTAATTCGACGACCGAAATATATCAGGGTTTTTGCACATGGATAGCTTCTTTTTAACTGGAGATAAGACAGGGATTGGGATTTTTTTTTTCTTCTAAATAAGGGATTCATGTCGGCTGCATATGGCGTGCTTTCATTCTTGATTTGTTTTAAAGGAAGCGGCACTGATCTAAAAGCAGTTCAACTGGGAACTGCTTGTAGACTGTCAGTGATGCTCTCACAGCCCTGATAGCATTAATGGTTTAAATGCCCCCAGAAAGCTTTTCATTTGTGATGGATTTCAAAATGGTGAGTGGAGTGATAGCCTTGTTCACATGAGGCTGATAGTCTGGAAGGCTGTTTCTCGTGGTATATTTCTTTCTTTCGCCACTGGCTGTGACTTTTAGCATCCATACTCATACACTAGTAAGAGAGATGCTCATTTCTCCACAAAATGTCCCCTGCTTTCATGCAGTGTGTGTGAGAGTGTGTGCGTGTACGTGTGAGTTTGTGTGTGTGTGTGTGTGTGTGTGTCAGTGTGCAAGTTGACAACCGTGAGCCTCTGACACTCTTTGGCCTTATAAAGCAAGACTGAGTATAAATCACAAAGCCAGCCACCGCTCATACACTCTCAGAAGGTCAGAGTTCACTGTGCCACATGAGTGAAGCACCCACACCATCCCCCAACACTCCCCATCACTGAAATCTGTCTCGGGTGATAATGCAGGGACTGAAGGCCAAGGCCATGAGAGAACCATAAGTCCATCTCAACCTATCCCTGCCTGACACACACACACACACACACACACACACACACACACACACACACACACACACACACACCACCATTCCCTGGTATTCCGATCACTCCTCGTATCATTAAACATGTGCTGCGGAAAAAGCACACTGGAGACACCACTCTGGCTGCCGCTGCCCCTGCCCCTGCCTCTGCCTCTGCCTCACCACCTGCCTCTGATTGAGGGGGAGATTGGATCCCCTCCGCTTATCCGCATCCAGCGCACCGGCAGGAGATGGGGTGCTAAAATTAGAGCGGCTCGGATGCAGATAGCGGTCGATCCTGGGGAGCCAGGCGCTCAGATTGCGGTGGAGAGGGCAGTGGGGACAATGAGAATGGAGGACGAGAGGATTTCATTATTAAATAAAAAAAGAAAAAAAGAACAGACGAATGATTTCTATTCCACCTTCAATGGCAGTGAAAATGACCTGGCATGGAAGGCCCAGAATAAAGGCATACTTCTGAGGTAGCTGCCTCAGAGATATGGGAAAGTTAATGCATATCTGAGAGGATTGCCATCCAGAAATGTGTATATAATCCGACCTCAACAGGGGGAGCTTTGATTCTTGTTCTTAAAATGTTCTTGAAAGCAGCTGAGCCAGAAACATTTTTCTCTTGATGGCAAAGCAGAGCGAGAAATAAGGAAGAGGTTCTCACAGACCATTCAGTCTGTCTCTGTGCACAGTCAATCCGAACTGAATTGAACTCTAAGGCGACCAATCATGTGTTCTGTGAAATTGTTTATTGCTCAATTTAAGGGAGAACGATAACCTTTTTCTTCTCAAAAGAACGATAACCTGAAGACCCTATGTGTAATTCAAAGGGAGCGTGTGCATTGTATGTTGAAAGTATGTTATTGTTCGAGTAGATTGGATGGCACTTACATCAATGCGCAGTGCGGCAGATTTCTTCTATAGACCATACACTGCCTATATGAGCCTTTGTATGTGAGCCTTTGTATGTCAGCCTTTGTATGTCAGCCTTTGCTCTATGAATAGGACTTTTTGCACATGCGGTGAATGCATAGACGTATCAAAAGTTACCCATATGCTTTGTGTGGTGGCCAAACGGAGAGGTCTTCTGATCCGTCTGTAACTGTGTCTCCGGTGATCCAGCTCCTCTGAGCTCTTTCATAGAGCACAGCGGCCATCGACAGTAACCAGACTAAACTTACAGGCCGCATTCAGTGCCACATAATCTGGGATTCAGTCGGGGGGGGGGGGGGAGGATTTGTGCAACCCAAATGGGATGCAGCCCAAAAAAAACATGCTACAGCCTCAAAGCCAGTTGTGTAACCCCCTCCCCCACCCCCGTCCACCAGGTAGGAAGCAGGAGGGGTTGCTGGGTTCAATGTATTGCTCCACACCTGCATGGGAAAGAGATTAGAGTGGCGCTCGGCTGCAGAGTGACGTGCGTCAGAGGGATTGACTCGGGATTATCACACCCAACGCATCCTGTCCTCCTTTTCTGTACTCTGAGATGTAAACACAAACTCCAAACTCTGCCCTACTGAGGACTTTGGTGGTGGGGAAAACATGCTAGTTCAACCGAACTCACTAGTCGATTGATAAATCCACTGACATACCAAATAATCGTGTTCTTTTTTAGTAAGGCACTTTTTCAGCGTGTTTTTTTTCTTCTTTTTTTTCAAGGTGTTCACCCTTTGATTGATCCTCAATATCATTCAGCTGATATTGGCTTCTAAAAATCATTGGAGGCTTGATATCCTTGGATAGCGTCTCAAAACAATATCTAAATGGTTTGTTCCCTAGATAACCCAACATTTCAGAGATACTAAAGAGTGAGACATCGTTTAAGCCAACACACCCAAACTACTATTTGATAGCTGTTATCTGGGTTAACTGGGTTAATAATGAACAGTTCATCTAATGCGATTTGATTAAGATCATATAACGTCATCTAGTAGGAGCAGAAATTTCATTTTTTTAATTGATCAAAAATGAAATTTATCAAAAGCACAAAGGTGAACACATAAACAATGACCCAGAAGTTTCGTCTGGAAATTCTACGGAGACGTTTCGCACTACTGTTCACCGTTTTCAGCGAATCAATCACTCTGAAACCATCAGCATTTTTTTGTTTGTTTGTTAAGAGACTTGTCACATGGTAGCTTTACGGATTCACTGCTTTGCATGCTCGGGCTTTCATCCCCCCCCCCCCTTCCTTTTCCTGCCTACCAGCACCACCTGTCTACAGTACATCTGCTTGGAGGGTAGAGGGGGAGAGGGCTGTATGCCTGTTCCTTATCTGCATGTGACATGCATCTTCATATCACTGCATGAAATGCGTCTTAGAGCACATCTCACTGACTGATATTTCAAGTGCTTGTCTTACTGAATTTCATTTCACATCCTCTGCCACAGTCAGTAACTGAAGTGATAACACACTGCACTGTCACATTTAATTTTTCTTCCGGCCAACATTTATTCTTTAGACAATACCATACATCAAAGTGCATGACTGTGCACCTGGAACTATTTTTCCAATGTTCATGAAAGGACTATGTATGTTTATTATTAATATGTATATTTGAGGGAAATAAAAAAAAAAATGTTGATACAAATTCAGTGTGTGTAACATCGGAATTCCCTGCCTCACTCTCTTATTGGTATATATATCTCCAGATTTAAGATGAACAGGAAGCCTTGCCATCTGTTACAGACGGTCCAGTGAAGATTAATGGTAGATGTTCATGGTGAATTGTGCTTGAATCTCACTGAGACTTATGTTAAAAAAAATGTAATAAATGGCTAAAGCATAGAATTAAAGCACATCTGGATAAAATATTTAACATCACGATTTCACTATTACACATTTCCTTACGAAACTGTGTGCCTGTGGTAACGGCTGGTGCTGCATGAAATCAGTCATGCCACTCTGATTATGTTGAATCAAATGACATGAACAGTGCCTGTGTCACCGTGGCAGATGGACGCTGATTAAAGCTCCGCACCAGTGCAGTGTGTCCCTCCACAGGGATACCAAGAACTCATAATCTTAGAAACAGGAGCACAGGACACTGCCAAGAAAACTGAAGGCTGTGACCGCTCAGGTCATCTTCCGTGCACCTTTGGAGCGCTTGGAGAGGTGGTGTCCGCGACCAGTTAGGCTTGACATTGGGAATGAGGGATTGAGGTTTAAATGTTTTGACTGCCTTTATTATCTTCTTGAGTATGTCACCAAAATATGGGTTCATATTGGTGTGTTCATGTGATGATTCACGTATGTACCAAAATGAGTGATTCTAACTTCCCTTAAGATTTGGGCCCGTATTCACAAAGCATTTTTCCCACTTCCCACTAAGAGTACTCCTAAGTCACACTAGAAGTTTCTAAATAAATAAATACATAGGCATGACATAGGCTACAAAATGATAATGGAATCCTCTGCCCACAGGCCACGCCCAGTTTTCAAAATGCATCTGTATGATGACACGTTTGTGTAGACAGGAGCTAGTTTATTTGTACAATAAAACGTTACATTCAATTCCATTTCGGCACTGAGTGGGTTGTTATGGTTGGTTGGTGACGTAGCCTATTGCATCCCTTACAAGCAATATTATGATTCCCTCGCGTCTGAGACGGTATCTCTGCAGTAATTCTGCATCTGCAGTCAAAAACATTGTACCGTGGAATGATAGAAACTGCTTTATATAGTTCTCCCAGGCTTAACTGCTACTTTTAGCACTAGGTGGCTTTGTGAATTATTCTTAGTCAAAAACATTAAGAGTCCAAAAGATAGGACTGACACACCTATTATTTTTAGGAGTGTCTCCTAAATCGGCAGGTAAGGAGCTATTTTTAGCCGTCCAATGCTTTGATAATACGGGCCTTGATATGAAAATAACAGTAAATGTCAAACAGACAGATCCTTCTCCCTGTGGCCATCTTGGGAGATAAGACCACCCACTCCAGGTGGGGGCACCTTGCTGGGTAGCAAAGCCCTGGCATGCAGGATGCCCCTCTCTCTCTCTTTACTTCTATCACATCCTCTCTCTCTCTTTCTCTCTTCCTCTCTCTCTCTACTCTCTATCACTCCCTCCCTCCCTCTCTCTCTGTCCCCTGCACTCTGTGCTGAGATGACCTGCTGCATTAAGTGGCTTAGGTGGGGACAGTTAATCCTGCATTCTGCCACCGGCATCGACAGCAAGCCATAATTCCCTCCTTCGGCTATTAATAAACAAACCAACGCGCACGCACACACACACACACACACACACACACACACACACACAGACACACACACACACACACACACACACACACACACACACACACACACACACACACAGACAGACAGACAGACTCTCAGCCACTGACGCATGAGGGCCTGCAGCTACAGTTTCAGTCTGCCTGGAATCGCTCTCTTTGACTGGGTATTCAATCAGCCAGATTTGGGGCATGAGGGACACTGAGCCACTGATGACTTCTTTTATGAGTTCATTTTGTGCGTTCGCCGAGAAATAGATTTGTCCATACGAGCAGATATCGCTACGCTGTGCACTTGGTCTCACAACCCCCTCTACACCCCCCAAGCCCTCAGTTCGTAATCTGCTTTATCCGGTATCAGGGTTAGGGGCCATGCTGATTATAACTGCAGTCACAACATTGACATTATGTTTCCTGAATTGGCCCATCAGTTTCAAGGATGTGATTTTTTTCCTCCAATGAGAGACCAAGCGTGACTAAATAAATGGGCTGGTTGAAAGAGCACACATCACATCACACAGGCACAGATCTAAAACTATTAGCCCAGGGGCCCATGGTGGCCCCTAAGAGATAGGGCAGATGTGTGATCCTGTGTATCAGTTACGGCAGGGGAGGCATCCTGTCAAATATGAGTTATCAGTGTTATCAGAGTTTAAGGACAGATTTACCCTCTACCCTTCTATCTCTTGCTCTCTCTCTCTCTCTCTCTCTCTCTCTCTCTCTTTCTTTCTTTCTCTTGCTCGCTCTGTGTGTGTGTGTGTGTGTGTGTGTGTGTGTGTGTCTGTGTGTCTGTGTGTCTGTGTGTCTGTGTGTCTGTGTGTCTGTGTATATGGCTGTTTTAAACTGGACAGAAAATCAAAGTCCGTGCAGCCATGTAGCAGGTGGAGTACATGGTTAATTTGTGATTGGTTTTCTGCAAACACGCGAACATGTCCAGCACGGACATCCACACTTTACACATGCAAGCCAGCCTGGAAGGTCCAAAGCTACTGTTTGAGTCTCATCTTTATGTGTTATCTTTAAAGGGCAGCTGATCCTTGCCATCCCCCCTACCCGTAAAAAAAATGCGTCACTAAATTTTAGACCCATGGAAATGGCCCTTTGTCACCACATGGCATGCTAATGCCACCAATAAAAGCCACAGTGTGAATATCTAAATCGTTCAAAACCGTGTGCCCCCCACCCCCCCCAGAACCACCCCTTCAAACCATTCCATCCTAGACCCCTCCCCTAACACACACACACACACACACACACACACACACACACACACACACATGGTAGTTAGTCTCTCTAACTGTACCACACAACAACGAGCGCGGAGGATTATCTTTGGGAATAATGAATGTGCCCCCCGGGGTGGTAGTAGTGGTGGTGGTGGTGGTGGTGGTGGTTGGGGGGTTTTAGCAGTGAAATATTTCTTTTCATGAATAAATCTGACAGAGAAGACGAAAGGGGAGAGGAGAGGAGAGGAGAGGCTGGGGGGCTTGTTTGCCTTGGCAGAGGCGCTTGCCGTGGCCCCAGTCAATAACCATCCACCCCCCCCCCCCCCCCCCCCCCCCCCTCCACTGAGATTCAACATGCTGGCCGGGTGCAGGCTGGAGGAACAGCAGACAGTTTGTCAGAGCTTGCCCTCTGCTTACCCAGGGTGCACTGCTATGTCAGCAAGGGCCACAGAGCCTGAGGATGTTCTCACTTAGAGTCTGTGTTGGTGTTCCGAAAATAAAGTTCAGCCTTTGTGTGTGTGTGTGTGTGTGTGTGTGTGTGTGTGTGTGTGTGTGTGTGTGTGTGTGTGTGTGTGTGTGTGTGTGTGTGTGTGTGTGTGTGTGTAAAAGCTGGTGTATGTGAGTACATGAAGTGTTTGAGTGCACGCCTCTCTGCATGTGTGCAGTGCTGTGAGATTGAGTGGGCCAATATCTATAGGGTGGGTTTGCAATGGAATAATAATGTCATTCCCATTTGGACACAGATGGATTAACAGAATCCATTTCACCACTGGCAGGGCAGCCCTCATTGACAGCCTTGAGTGCTTACAAAAATCTAGAACATTACTAGTCGGTGAAAAAAAAAATGGCTGAACCATGCAGATTTTTATATCTTCACAAGGAAATTTGCAGATCAAAGGAAAATGATAATGATCTTGACTGGGAACCAAATTAACAAGACCATTAATTTTTAATTGATCCACTTCTTTTAATGTCTGCCTGAGCACCAAGCCCCGCTTCCCTCACAGTGTCAAAATGGAAACCTTTCAGGGGGGAATAAAGGGGGACAGATCTCTATCTGTTAGGGGGTAAAACTGGGGTCCTAAAAGGGTCTTCTTTCGTCCAAAATGAAGACAGAAGTTGGATTCGGCTGTCTATTCTTCTCTAGAGTGTCTGTTAAACTGTACAACAGACACAAATGCATCATCCTCACCATCATCATTCCTAGCAGAGTATGTTACAAAGACGGTTCATATTACGTTTAAATATAGGCTCATGAATGAAGGAGTGTGTGTGTGAACGAGAGTGAGTGAGTGACTGGGAGATGCTTGCTAAGTATTTGTGACTTGTATCTGTCTGTGAATGGGACGTTTAATGTGTTTGTGTTTGTGTGCGTGTGCGTGTGCGTGTGCGTGTGCGTGTGCGAGTGCGAGTGACAGAGAGTGAAAAAGTGAAACCCTTCACTGCAATGCAGATCCATTCGCGGAAGACTTACGATTCCCTGACAAAAAAAAAAAAAAAAAAACAGAGCAACCAATAAATTATCCTTTCGACTGACCGCAACTACACAACTACATTTCTCAACCAACTTCCCTCGTGTCAAACCTATAACACACCACCCACCACCTCAGCCACTATCTCTCTCCCCTCCTTCACTGACGACCTCCTCTCCGCTCCGCTGCGAACCCCACTGCGTCGCCCTGGTCCTCCCGCACTGCCCCCACTCTGTATTGTTGGCTGCCAGGGCCTGAGCCAACACTTTTTTCCCCTGGGTGTATTGGGGCTGGATGCTGACGGAGGGATTGTTGAGAATAAAGGGAGAAAGGAGTGGAGGGGATGGGAGGAGGTAGAGGGGAGGGGGGGGGGGGCTGCTGCATGTTTTTTGCTGAGCCAGGTGCTGTAGCTACGCTTCCACTGCAGTGCTGGCTGGACGGCTGGCTGGATGACTGGTTGGCTGGTGGGTCTGAGAAGAGACTCTGCAGACAGAGTGCTACAGAACTAAAAGGCACCGGATCGATCAGTTCTGTCGACAAGGCAGTGCACTGCTACAGTGAGCAGACAGTGGCCATAAAGCACGGAAAATGCAGCAATGCATAATGCAAAATGTCATGGCCACTTATCCATGGATATACTGCAGTTATGTGTTTGGAGCGTTTGTGCTTTCAGGAGGATGATGTGTGCACTTTCAATCAGAGAAACCTTGAAGTACCACACTCGGTGTTCAGCGTTCTTTAGCAAAGGGAGAAAGGGAGAGACCGAGGGAACGAGAGAGAAAGCGAGAGAACGCTATAGAGGTAGAGAAGGAGAGAGCGAGTCATCTGGTCTATGCTAATGAGTTTGAATCTAATCGTCCCACCAGCGCCCCCCTCTCTCAGCGGAAGAGCCCCCAGGTAGAAACGGGCACGCCGCACCACACCGCATCACGCCTCGCTCAGCCTTCATCAGTCTCTATTACACCACACATCTGCCAGCCACCCCGCGTCTTTAATATGTCTTTTATTACCACTATAAGCCTGCGGTTAACACTATATGTCAGTGTGTGTTTGTGTGGGTGTGTGTGTGCTTGTTGTACGTGCATGCATGTGTGTGTGTGTATGCTGAGAGAGGGAGGTGTGCAAAATAAGTATGTCACAAGCACATGTGTCTCCCAGACTCTAAGAGGGGAACAGATTCAGTCTTTCCCACGCGAAGGCTATGCCAGCTACTGCCAGTTTGGCCGTGCCCTGCACACACAGACACATAAACTCTGGGCACGGCAGAACACAGCATGGCAGCCTGGCAACGCCTCACACTGTGGCAAGACCCCTGGTGAACTACATATTGCAGTAATATGCAATATGCGGCTTCAATTGTTGAGTGTGTATGTGTGTGGGTCGGTGCTTTAGTGTGTGAGTGTTTGTGTCTATTCTGTGTGGTTGCAGACGCATATTAACACTAAGAGGCTATACACAGTATTCAAGTGTGCTTGGTTGATATTTCCATGTCTCTGTGTGTGTATATGTGTGGACCGTGTGTGTCTGAGTGTTCCTTTCGTATTGTGTGTATGGCTGTTTTTTGTGCGTGCTTCACTAACAGCCTGACAGGTGGAAGCCATTTAGCTGCCACAGTTATTCCTTCATTATAGGCAATGGCACTTGTGCGCAGGCGGACCGCTACTGGGAGCTGCACATTAGCCTCTGAAATTAAATAAGCAACTAGGACGCACTTGGCTAACAGAGAGAAGCTGCTGAGAAAGTCTTCGCCTAACTGCAAAAAAATTTAATCAAGCGGACCACATGATGTCTCCTTAATTACAGGCCTGACTCTCCAGTAGCTACGATGATCTGGTAGTTGGCATTCTTCACACAAGGAATACAAAGCAGAGCCATTACAAGACAGGATGCAGCCATTAACATGAACACAGTGAAGACTAAAACATGCAGAAAACCAGATGAGAACAGTTTTAGAAGGACTGTTACCCTTCACTTTTACTGAGCCGCAGTATCCTCCCCTTGTGTAAGCTTACAGATAGTAGATGATATACCTCGTGCCTTCAGCTGACCAACTGGCAATGAATCAGCACTTCCATTTAGTATGAGTTGCGTTTTTTTTTTTTGCATAAGCGTGAATGAATGATGTCAAGTCATCAAATGGTACTTAGAGTGCAAAAGGAACCTTTTAAGATGCAGCGATTATAAAACTCGAGATCCACAGACACTTAGTGTGGTACAGTTCCCCATGAAGGAACTCCACATTCAATATTTAAAGTTGATTTCCTCTCTCAGTCGGGTTTCCATGGCTATGGAAGCTTCCCAGTGCTGCGACCACCCACCAACTCACTGGGCTAAAAGAGTTAGCATAGGCATTAATCTGTGCGTTTGTGAGGGAGTGTCTGTGTGTGGGTGTGTGTGTGTGTCGTCTGTGTGTGTGGGGGGGCGGGGGGGGGGGGGGGGGGGGGGCTTGCGTGTGTGTGTTGGGGCTCTCCTGTGGTGGGCCATGAGCAGGATTTGGGGCAGATTAGTGAGGCTATATATAACCGGAGCATTACTGCTCTATATCTGCGGTCCGCTTAGGCTTTCCCACATGTAAACCAGTACCACCCACTGCCTCCAAATCCATCCACGGCCCCCTAATGTGGCCTAGGCTATCCTTTGACAGTAGGCTGGAAAAGGAACTAAGTGAAAAACAAACAAGAACTACAAGAACACGTGTTGATATCTCTGTTGATATCTCACTGTTTTTACTACTACGGCAGGTGAACACCTGAGCTGTGCTGATGGAGGGTCCTATGGTGGGGGCTAAGGTCATGAAGTGACAGCTGTGCCGCTCTCTTCCAGGCTGAGAGGGTTTAGTGAGCGGCGGAAGGGTTAAAGTACTTTTCCTTTCCCCCCCCTCCCGTGTCTGTGGACCGGTGGGCTGAAGTGCTCCGCTGGGGAATGGCTCATCAGGCTGTTTGTGGGGCAATGCTGACAGTGCTTCAGCAATTGAGTGGGGTGGGTGTGTATGTGTGTGTGTGCGTGTGTGTGTGTGTGTGTGTGTGTGTGTGTGTGTGGCGGGTGAAGGTTGGGAGGGGGCATATAGCTGCAACTCTCCATGGTATAGCAGGGTAATAATCAGAGTGAGAGGTGTGGAGAAGAGAGTGGGGAGAGACTTGGTAGATGCCGCAGGGCATGGAGGGGGATTAAATAAGTTCTATGTGTGTGTGTGTGTGTGTGTGTGTGTGTGTGTGTGTGTGTGGAGGTGGGATGAGGGGGTGTAAGGCGTCAGCAATCTGCATTTAATGAGCCTGCACAAGAGGGTCACAGTTGCTGGGACTGGGATGCCTCACCTCCTCCTCACACACAGCAAATCCCATTAACATGCCTACCATCCTCCCCCCTAAACACACACACACACACACACACACCACACACACGTGTGCACACATGCACACCAAACCCCATTAACATGCTCCCCATCCTCCCCAAAACACACACACACGCGCACACACAAACCCAACCCCATCAACAAGCTCCCTATCCACCCTCACATCCCTACATGAGGCCATCCCCCTTCTAAACAGACCCACATACACACACAGAGAAACACACACACAGCAACGGCCTCCGCTCCCCTCTTGAGACGGCGCTGGAACACTAATTCAGGGGTCACAGGGTGTGGGAGCCACATCAGGCGACAGTGCCAGCAAAGTAATCAACTCAGTGCAGGGCTGAGTTCTCCCACCATTCCCCTCCCACCACCGCCAGCACCACCAGCACCACCACCAGCACCACCACCCATCAACCCTCCCCCATCCCCCCCACCCCCCCCCCGGCGCAGTGTTCCAGCACAGCCCCTATAAATCACAGTCCACATCGATACACTGCAGCAGGAGGAGTCCGGCCCGCGGACCGGCAGACTCCAACACCATTACTGCAAGGAACAGACTGCTTCAGTTCTGCCCCAGTCTCTCAGTCATAAAGAGAGCTCACTGCAGTCTGTATAATGTAACCTCTTCACAAACGTGTAAAGGGGTCCAATGTTATGGGTGTAGAACACTATCTTCAAGTTTTACTGACCAGTAGTCTTGCCGATGTGAATGTGAGGTTTTAAGTCGGACTACATTTTCACGAGGGAAATTAAAAGTGAATTTGAATACATCCGGTATTAATGTGTCTCATGGATGAACAGAGCCTTGTGTGTGCTTTAAGAATGATTATCCATGACCTGCGTTAACAGTCATACTCAGAATCATACAGGTAATTTAGGATTTTAACTTCCTACAGGGGATCTCCTCTTCTTGAGCATAACCTAACTTGTGATTTAATACGGATTTCATTTCATCTCATCAAAGATTAAAATTAATCGTTGCATAGTCAAGGACCTGAGTTTTTTTTTCCTAGGCACTCGACCAAGATAACACAGACAATACATACTCTTAAGGAGACTTAACATCGCTTTACTGGCACATACAGTCCATCACTTTCCTACCTAATACCCTCTTACACACAAAACGTCTTTCAAATTCCTTGGGGAACAGAATAGCTTCAGTGTTCAGCTATCTCGTCTTGAATCTTAATGAGTTTGGTCCACCTTTAACAGTCAACAATTAAAATCTGTCTGTGAGGCTTTCTGAAGATCGGAGAGGACAATCTCTGCATTATTTCACCAGAATCCTGTTTACATCAGACAAATGCACTTGAGTTTCGCCCAAACAGACTTCCAGTGCTTATATTAGGTCTGTAAAATGGTCCTATTGTTATATCGTCGTGTTGTTGTTGTTGTGTTATCATATTATCATAAATCACTGTCTATTCTTTGGCACCATGGCAGCAGAGAGGTTAACTTTGCGGGCCAAGGTCCTCTGCACTCTGTCAAGGTTGTCTGGTCAAGGAAGGCTGGTGCACAGTCAGCTCAGAGGTCCATTCACCTGTATAGTGCTGGTCGGCACAGTGAGTACCTGGGCTAACATCGGGGAAAGGACACAGTAACAGTTCACTGCCCCTGAAGTCGACTATAGTGCGGTATAATGTTTAAACGCAACACAGGCTCCAGGTCCACAGAAACTGTTATGACTTTATATGATATGTTGACACTGATATCACTTTATAACTTCAGCAAAACACTGATAAACATCACATGACTAGTCCATGCTTCACCCCTTCACTCAGTGCTTTCATTGTTCTGTCTTCTTCCTGTAAATAGTCCAGACAGCAGAGAGGAATGCCTGACAAGCATGATGCAATCTCACCATTGTTTTACACTGGTCACAGGGGAGCTAACAGACAGGTCAGATACTGCAGTCCGAAAAGTCTAACAATGCGGAACTCCACTCACAACACTCACTCCCTCACAAGGTAGTGATAGTCCATCTGTGTGTGTGTGTGTGTGTGTGTGTGTGTGTGTGTGTGTGTGTGTGTGTATGTGTGTGTGTGTGTGTGTGTGTATGTGTGTGTGTGGCCAGAGACACAAAGCAGGGTTATAACGGGTAGTTCTGGAAACTTCCCTGCCGTTACTGTAAGACTGTGAAGGTGACTTCCTCCCTGTTGGTCAGTTCCCTTCGCTACTGTTTAGATAAAGTCCTCTCATGTTTGCTTTCCCACAGACAAGCGCAAAGAGCATTCCTGGGACAGCCAACAAAATTTCCACTGCATTTCATACTAGCAATAGCAACTAAAACATATGGGTGCATCTTAAACAAATGACCAAACCCGGGACAAAAAAAGGGATCTGCTTTTGCCTGCAATACACATTCCCAGTGTCTCAACTGAATCAGTTCCTGGAAGGTGAGGGTTAAAAGGCAGAGGGGTGACTTTCCCTGCGTGAGCCTGTGCTTGAATTACATAGGAAGTTACTACAAGGTGCCCATAAATACCCAAACAGACAGGCCCCAGTGCCAAGCTGATTAAGGGATGAACCCACATGAATGACGTGGTACAGACGGGTGCGTGGAGAGAGAGGGGGCAAAAACCCATCGCCTAAGGGACACAGTGCAGATGCATCTCTCTATCTCTCTCTCTCTCTCACACACACACACACACACACACACACACACACACAGACGAACCTCTACCCATGCACCATGACTCCAACACACCCCAATTAGTGTTGTGCGTATGCAGGAGCACGTAAAATTCTCTCTCAGGGTAAACACGAAGCGACTCCCGAGGGACCGCACAAGCACATAGGGCACACAAAGCAACCCTCACACCAACATATGTTACAGGGACATGCGTAAACAGACATGAAACTGCCCAGGGATGTATGAATATTCAAAGTGCAAAATCGGCCCCGCCAATCAAAGAGCCCCATTAGATACATCAGCATATGCCATGTTAATCTTAGGCAATCCACCACGCAACAGACTCTAAGCTGCTTTTCATATGGCTATCATTCCTGCTAATAGTTCAAAAGGAGGATTTTTTTGGTCAGACATTTTAGGGTGAGGACGTTTTGTAGATAAAAGCGAATGGCATTTATTTTTTTAACTTTTATTTTTAGGTCACCCATCCTGTATGAATAATAATTTGCAACTGTGCACCACACCATCCCCCTCCTTCTTTTTTCAGCACCTCTCTCTCTCTCACACACTCACTATCTCTTGCCCTCTGTCTTATGTACTGTCTCTTCCTCTCTTTCTTTTACTCTCGCTTCCTTTTGAACTTCCTCCGCTTCCCACAGGAGCCCTACCCTAATTTGCTCTTCTGCACAGACTCACAGCCCTCTCCCTGGGTAGCCTCTATCAGACTGCTCTTACTGGTTCAGCCCAACCCAAGTCTGCGTAGAGTTAGAATTCAGACGTATCTCATTTTCCCTAGGGTCATCCTGTCAGTCAGTATGGATGAAAGAATAATGTATACACTCTGACATTAGAATATAGATTCTATGGAGTTTGTGTCAAAGGGATTGGGACACCATCTGCATAATAACATATATATATAGAATATAGAATTATGCAGTTTTGTTCATAGTATAATACATTGTTTAAATATGATATATATCTTACACAAATATATGTTATATATTACCTCATAAATTATGTTACATATATTACTATATAATTGTTACCATATTCAATATGTAATTAAAGTAGTAGTGTCAATTAATATCACTTTATTCAATTGTCATAGCACTATATAATCATTAAGTAGTTCTGTCAGCTCGATGACGTACATGATGAAATTCGTTAATGGCCTGGCGCATGGCACTAAATGTGATTAGGTCGTTTTGTAACAACATACAATCGGGCCTTAATTTGCTTAAGTAACAGAACGACCTTATGCAACATGATACAACTGCCAGGGTCTCGCCCGTAAGAGAGCCCACCGAGCGAGGATGATGAAATGTGCCAATTGAGGACCTGTGAAGCAACTCTGAAACTTCTGTCTATCACCACTATAATCACTTAATAATTCACTTTTCTCCTGTGTCGGCATCTGGATGCCTCGCCAATAAACAAGTGTCTCCATGCTAGTGTAGGTAACATAACACAGGTGATAATGTGTTTGTATGAGTGTGTGTGTGTGTGTGTGTGTGTGTGTGTGTGTGTGTGCGTGTGTGTGTGTGTGTGCGTGTGTGTGTGTGCGTGTGCGTGTGCGTGTGCGTGTGCGTGTGCGTGTGTGTGTGTGTGTGTGTGTGTGCGTGTGTGCGTGTGTGTGAGTGTGTGCCTGTTTATGTATCTCTGCGTGTGTGCATGTTGGGGTTGGGGATGAGAGCAGTAAGAGCCTGAAATCTGATTAGGGAAGAGAGAGAGAGAGAGAGAGAGAGAGAGAGAGAGCAAGAGGGGGAGAGAGAGAGAGAAGAGAGGAGGCGAACATTCTAGTGCATGACTGGGCTTCCTCCCTCCTGTCTCCCCCGGCCCCCCCCCCCCCCCCCCCCCCCCACACACACACACTCGTTCACTCGCGACTAATCCCCCCACCTTAAGATCCAGAACCATCTCTCTCAAAGAGGTTAAGTCTTAGGAAAGGTCCTTTCTCCCACCCACACCCACCCACAACCACCCACAACCCCCACCATCTATTCCACTGACAACTAATAGGTCAGGCTTTCGGTGCCTGAAATCATTCTTCAGTCTGTTCTTTAAAACCAATCAGCCAAGCTTAGACACACTGCTACATTTGCTTTGTTTTGTCTGTCCATTTTTCATTTGCACGGATTTGGGCAGGGGACTGCGACATTAGCCTGCCTCTCTTATTGTGTTGTGCAAGGCTTTTCCCCCGTTGATAATCTTTATTATGGGAAAAAGCTGCAGCGCTTCTGGGCAAAGCAGTTTCATTTTTTAAGAGGGAATTTTGGGGAGGCTGTTTACTCAGTTGCGTGAGGCTAGCGTTGTTGACTATTTGATGGAAGAGCAGGAGCCTGGGCAAAACACAAGCACATTAAGATGCTTTAAAAAATGTATGAGTCATCATTTATTCAAACAATTGTCAAGCGACGGTGCCATCGTCCCGCGGCAAGGGTAACACTTAGTGCACGGTGCAATCACAGATTCACTAACGACATCTCTCTCATTGGGCTTCCACCCAGAAAAGGACACTTTCGTCATCAGCTTAATCACATACAGACAGGAAAATGCTGAAAAATGGACACCTTTCCTAACCCCAATCAATAAAGAGTCACATTCCTACCCGTGAGGGACCTGGAGAACATGTGTATGGATTGATGGCTTGTCACAGATATTTCTCACTTCCTACTGAGGTAGGAAATGTAATGTTTTTGGTATAGTATTTCTGGTGAAAGCACCAGACCTGAAACAACATGGTTCAGGGTCTGAAGGGTTGGCAAATAGCGTAGGAGTGCGAGGCTTTGTTTGCATATGCGCGTGTGGCATGCGAGAGACACACACATGCAAAAAAAGTCCCCCCAAAAAGGAGTGCAGCTAAATTATTAACAGCGCGTAGTCTTCTGGGAGAATGTAAGGAGAAGAGGTGGGTTGGGGTAGGAGGAGAGAGAGAGGGGAGCAGAGAGGATTCCCATCTCCTGGGAGAAGAGAGCAGCATGGGGGAGGGTGGGGATCGGGCGCAGTAGGGGGTGGAGGGGGGAGGTTGCTGTCTGTAGGTCAGTGGGTGAGGCACACACTATGAGACGCAGCTAAACCCAAGCCCTCGTAACCAAGTGGGTGGCGGCTAGGTGTTTCAACCAGCCCGATCACCACACCTCAATTTCTACCACCAGCCATAGAGAGAAGATGAAGCAATAGAAAGCTGCTCTTTCTGCCTTTTTTCTGTTGTGTGAGGGGGGGATGGGAAGCCCAGGGGGTCCTATAGCATTATGATATATGCAGAGGTAGGCAGTAGTATGTAGCGCCTGCGGACTTGCTCACAGGGAAGCAGTTTAGGCTCAGAATGTTCCTATAGGAATTTTCAAGGCAATTACCCAATGCTATTTCAGAGCAGTTATCTGAGTTCAATTCAATTGGAAATGAAACTGCTAGCAAGAAGTTCCACTGCAAGAAGGACTGACATAGGAGGTTGTTCCTGCCCACTGCATTAGCCATCTACTCTGACTCCCCTCTGTGCCGGGAGAGGAGACTCCTCCTCTGAGTGGCAATGCACATTTTACATTTAATTTGCACATTAATAGCAATATCTTACCCTAACGTTAAAATATTTTTTTTATTCTATTGTTATCTAATATAGTACTATTTGTATCGATACAGTATATATTCTGTGCTCTCTTTTTTTTTTACCTACCTCATTGTGTGTGTGTTTTTTTATAAGTTATTGTTGTTTTTTGTCATTTGCATGGTCAGGTGGATTGCTGCTGCATCACTGAAATTTCCCTTTGGGAATAAATAAAGTACTCTCTCTCTCCCTCCCTCTCTAGCTCTGTCTCTGTCTCTCTCTCTCTCTCTCCCCCCTCTCTCTATCTCTTTTTCTATCTATCAAAGAAAGGTAAATCAAAAACATTATTTGATTCAGTATTTGTTGTGTTCCCATCATAACACTGAAACCGAAGCACTAAATCCATACATGAATTGTTTTGATTCCTCCTGGACGTTATTATATTTTTTGTGTCTGTAAACATAAAGATTACCCTACTCTAATCATTTGAATTAGACCGCGATTAATCATCGCATCTTGTTTATCTTTCAGCAAGGGAAACTATTTACGTTAATCTTTTCCATGTCGGCTTTTTAAAGTAGCGAATGGCAAATGTATCATTACCATTGTTTATAACGCATGTGCTAATGTGACCAAACAAAGATTCTGAAAATCCCTTATTCTGGGTAAAGAGGATTTAACCCCCCACTCCCTCCCATGTCTGAATGCGTTTTAAGAGTATGTTCCATTTATGGTGTTGAATTCCAAATGCTGCATCCCCCCTCCCTTCCCCTCTCCTCCCTTCCTCCTTTCCAACCCCCATTTCAACATCCATATAGCCCTCGCTGTTCGCAGTAATTGCACCACACCAAAGTGCCCTAGTAGCTCTGCCATTTTAGCTCTGTGCATTGAAACACAATACTTATGGAGATAAAAAGAGGTCCATCCAGCCCAATTCTAGACCAACCCCCCCCCCCAACCCTCTTATTTTTTGTGAGAAATTATGATTCCTCCCCAAACAAGGTAATAGACAACTCTAGGGGGACTCATAAGGGGAATCACAAAATCGTAAATGCCAACCAATAACACAGAGCACCATGGCAACATTCTCTCTCTTTCGTTTTTTTTTTTTTTTTTTTTTGAGGGGTGGCTGGTTTGTTAGAGGCTTCTGGCCCTCTTCTGTGCGATTGGATTTTTGCAGGCGAGGCGGCTGAGCCTCTGTACACCCAGTGCTGCGGATTTGAACTGCTCAAGTGGAATGCTGTCACATCTGTCTGGCCAGGGCTTCAGCGTAATCTCTGATTTATTTCAGAATCTCCTCTCTCTCTCCTCCACTGTCTCACTCTCTGTGTCTGTCTCTCTCTTTCTCTTCCTTCACATGTCTCTCTCTCTATATATATATATCCATCTCTTTGTCTGACTTCCTTCATCTCTGTATGTCTCCTCCTGTACCTTCAACTCTCTTCTTCAATCCCATTCTGTCTCTCTGGCCATACCTCTTTCTTCATCCCTCTCTCCTCTCCCCTCCTCTCCTTCCATCCACCCCCTTCATCTAATGCTGTTCAGCTGCTTGTTCATCTTGTTGAAGGGCCCTTCTCACTAAGTAAGAGTAGGCCACTAATTAGGTGGGCTACCATTCATCAGTTAACTTTTGTGAGCCTCTGCATCAATGAACCGACTTGCTGACTAGTCTACAAATGCATTAAGGGGACCACCGTTATTTTCCAGTCTGATCTCCTACATGACTTCAGATATATATTTCATAAAGACTATTGGAGATGCTACCGAATAGATACATCGATGCATCAACTCTCTCCATCTCCAATATACGTGATGTCGCCAAATGAGTAAATATCGACATCGGTATGTGAGTGGAGTGAATGTGCATTTAGGCCTATGTGTAGGCCTCTGCACAAACCAAAGCAACATTTGCTAGCAATATTCAGTATTTCCAATAGAGCACCGATCGATCATCTCATACATTATGAATACACACCTGTTCCGTTAGAAAGCACGTAGAGTCTGATTATGTTGCTCATTAGCGTAGCTAGATATGAATATCCTACGATCAAACATTAAATACTAAAAGTTACTATATTCATGACCGTTTGTGTCACAAGAAGGCCTACACTATCGCACATTTCAACAACGAACTAGACAGATACACTGTCATTGGAGTCAATACCCTATAATGACATCTTCACTCGTGTATACGCTGATGCAATTATTAGCTACGCTATACAGTGATGTAAATTACATCCCATGTAGGTTTATAATACGGAGATATAAATACCTTCGGTTGCATAGTTGTGATCGCGGAGGAAGCTGTTGTTGATTTTGCGGGTGTCTATTTCTTCATCCATTTGTGACACTTATGAGTTGAATGCCAAAAATAGAGACAAGTATCCATGGTCCTGTGTCATCAATTCAGCAAAGGGTCCGCACATACAGCGGGCTCTTAGTCATGGTTCTACCCTCTCTTGCCACCACGGCGACAAAACAAATTAGGGAGCAAAAATAGAAAGATTCCGTTCAGACACCGTTGGTTTTCTGTCGGAAGGTAAGGTTTGCTTTAGAATGCTGTTCTAATACCGATTCGTTTCTCAACGTTTGAAGATGGGGCGTGTCACCTCGCGGATTAGGTCGGCATTAAATCGCAGTGCGAGAGTGCAAAGTTAATACTAAATGAATTATATTGACGTTGCTCCTAATATAGCACCGGCTTTCATCCCCGTGTATGAAGAAGACGCAACAGTCTACATGTCATGCACCAGCGCGGTCACAGCATGACTCGGAATCCGCCTCAGTCTCTCGCAATCTGAGGCTCGATGTCTCGCTGTCGGATCGGATCACCCTCGTTTTGCCCCGATGTGTCTGTCGGTTTCCGCGCCGTACCGGTCGTACCCTCGCTGACTCTGCTGCTGCGGCAGCTCAACTCGCGCAATGCGCTCCTAGCTCCTCCCAGGCAGATTGCCTGTGTCTAACTGCGTCAGCATCACCGGGACGTGTGTGCGCACATGCGGGGGCAGCATTCTACCAGGCAGATTAGGTGAGGGTTCTGGTCATCTACGCTACATCAGACTGGGGGTCACACAGAATTTTTTGATATTGTTATTTTATGCGCACTGAACCTGATTATGGGGTCCTAGAAGAACGGGAATAGGTTGTTCCGCTTTATCTGGTTGTTTACAGATTTAGGATGAGAAATCTCATTTAGATGATAGTCATCTGACTGTGACACATCGTGGGTCTCTGTGTGTGTGTGTCACAGATAACAGACAGCAGCACGGAGCTAAAAAACTTCTGTGGTTGTCACATTAACAATCCATTTCAACAGATTGCACCGACTAAGTCTCCTCAACTGTGTTTAAATTCGCTGTGTTTGTGTGAGATGTGTGTCTCTGCCGCGCTGCCCGTCCTGTCATTTCACCCTACATGTTGAAAGCATTCTCCTACCCACACAGGTTATTTAACACTTGGCTGCTTTAGCGTGACTACAGGAATAAATCAAAGGCCATTATCTAAATCCACCCAATGCTGTTGTGTATTGAAGCATGGGGGATGGTACTTCCACCTATGACCAGTTGAACATGCATTCCCACTCTACCATGAAGCAGGAAATTCATTTTTCCCTTTTTCAATCTGTTGCGATGAAGAAATGGTTAATGTTTGGTTAATGCGTGGCGAACAGGGAATGATATCCTTCAGTGTACTGAATAAAAGCGTTGTTTTCACCATTTCGTTTTAATGAGTATAGTAAGACAATAGCAGTCAGACTTTCTCTTCATCCCACTTCATCTCTCTCTTTTTCTGTTTCCACCTTTTCCTATTTTTCTATCCTGTTCGATCCTAGATTTATAACTAGCACGAGGCTACATAGAGCGAATAGGTTGATGGATTACTGTAGTGAGATGCTTTAAGGACTGCATTTTGCATAAACTCCCTGCAGTCCGTTTTAAAATATCTCCTCACCATTTTTCCTACACACACACACACACATTCAGCAGCAAGCTCTTGCAAGCACAGACGCAAGGCTTAAATGAGACGATACCTGAAGGGACCTCTCCTTAAAGCATACACACACACACGCAGGCATGTACGCCCGCACACACACACACACACACACACACACACACACACACACACACACACACACACACACACACACACAGAGATGCACACACGCATGCACACACATACAGATGGGCAGATGCAGGATGGGGTCCTAGAGAGAGACAGTTATTCTGTAATGATAGCAGGGTGTAAAAAGCCTTGAGGTGCCGACGCCTGAGATCAATAAAATGCCTGCTCTAATTAAACTTGCTTCTTGCAGGACACAGCCCCTGCTAGAACACAGGGGTTGCCAGAACTGCAGAGGCCCCCTTCCCCCCATTTCTCTACTCATGCATCCGTCCAAAAGACATTTAATGGAGTTGGGAAATACATGTCTGTCTGTGTGTCTCTCTCTGTGTGTGCATACATGTGTGTGTATGGCTGGGTGGATGAATGTGTACATGTCTATATGTGTGGTGTGTGGTATGAGATAGAATGTGTGTGTGTGTGTGTGTGTTGTGTGCTAGTATTTGTGGTGTGTGTGTGTGTGTGAGCTTTTCTCTACGGTGTGTGCTAGTGCCTGTGGTGTGTTTGTGTGTGTGTGGTGTGTGCAAGTATCTGTGGTGTGTGTCTGTGGTGTGTGTGTGTCTATGCGTGGGAGTGTGTGTTTGTTGTACATCGCAGACAGAGTGGCTTCAGGAGAGCAGTAGATGTGGAAAATGTGTGCCAGGTTCTCCCTCACATTAGCATTCTTCCACCGCCCTCCAGCTGGCCCCGCTCATGAGGGCTCCGACACCCTCAAGGCCACGGGGCAGAATTTTACCCCGCCATTACTTTAGGTGATGCACACATAATTGGCTGGCTTTGGGATGTATTTCACTGACACCACTTAACTGAACCGTGTAGACCTTAACAGAAACAAGGTATAAGAAGGCAAAGAGGAAAATGTAGATATGATATGCCAATTCCACTGTTCATTGCGGTTAGAAGTCAATTTGTCTACAAATCAAATATGTATCAGATTGTCTACAAAGCAAATATGTTTCGTTTATATGAAATATGAAGACCTTTGGTCTGTGAGGCATCAGATAGCTTCTGGCAGACAAGGATAATAATATTGTTCCAGTTATTTGCAGTGACTTATAAAAGGTTTGGAGACAGATCAAGTGAAGGTTTCAGTTTAAAGCATGCATGCCATCACAATACAACAGAATCCATGTGGTGGTTTGAATATGTCAGCCTCCATTTTGAGCCTTGCAAATTACCACACAATAACCCTAATTCATATTCATTGCAGTCACTGGAGAGATCAGTCTCTACAGCATTCCTCCAGCACACCTTCATAAAGCCTGACAACACACTCTGTTTCAGTATATTAAGGCTGGTTGTTGGTTTATGGCGCCATGGTTACGACCCACATCTCCCACTCTGCTTTATCTCAATAGACTGATTCATGCAACCACGGCAACCAGGCACTGAGCTTTTAAATGAAGTCACTAGGAGACAAAATATCGAGAGAGAAAAAAACCCTTATGCTTTTTTTAGTGTTTGTGTGTGTGTCTGTGTGTTGAGGGAGAGACTAGGGATGGGTTAGTATAGAACGACCAGTGCAGCTCTTATTTATTTCAGCCTTTGAAGGCACAGAGAGGCAGTAAGAGAGAGAGCTAGGGATGAAGAGAGAGAGAGAGAGAGAAAAAGACAAAAACACATACACTCATAGTGTCCATGCAGGCCACAGCTCACTGGTATGTGAGGTGGCCTAATTTCATTTATAGTAAATAGGATTGGGTTCGGTGCAAATCTGGCCAAATGCCACATGGAGAGACAGAAAGCTGTGCTCCATGGCTGAGAAGGAGGGGGGGATGGAGATGGAGAGACCGTCAAGGGCTTCTGTCTTCCCCACCATTGACAGTGACAAAGCTCTGTGGTTTAATGGCTTGTCTCAGACAGCAGAGTGCACCAGCACACGCCCTCAACCACTCGTAAAAATGTCCTGATCTTTAGGGCATGGTGGTGTGGTGTGGTGCGGTGCTGTGCGGTGTGGTGTGGTGCTGTTGTTTGAGGTCTGCCCTGAGTCAGACCCGCCATTTCCCAAGATATTCCACAAATCAGGAAATGAAACAGCAGTACCCTTTGCAGCCCAGTGTTCACTTCACTAAGAAGTCATAGATTTCTGGAACAGACAGCATGGATTCATTAGCGATCCACTGTTGATTGATTTATCTATTCACGATCCAGTGAATGCTCGAATGAGTTTTTGCTATGCTTTTATTAAAGCATATTTGTGCTTGTGCTTCATGTAGTTATTCAGTGTGCACTTAATTCAAATGCAAGACAGACCAAGCAGTATGTGGACTTCAATGATTGGATCACAAGTGTGATTCACTGCATTGCCTCTCAGGAGTGTGAGGGAATGTGGGAGGAGAAAGTGCTTACACCATTAAAAGGCTCCAGGCTGAAAAAAAACTGATAGTATTCCAAGCACACACACACACTGAGAGAGAGAGAGAGAGAGAGAGAGAGAGAGAGAGAGAAATAGGGGGTGAGGGTATAGAGAGGGAGAGTAAGACATGAAAAGTTAGGGACAATGGAAGAAATTTGTCCAGCCTGACCCCCTCCTCCCTTACAATCTCATTACACTTCCCAAAGTGTTATTAAAGAGAGCGCCAACTCATCTAAATTAGAAACTGGGGGAGGAGGATGGCTGAGAGATCACAGGATGAAATGAAAAAAGGAGGATGCAGAGGAAAAGATGGATACAGGTTAGGATGGATAGAAAGTGAGTAAGGTAGAAGTCTGGCAGTGAAATGGGGTTGAGATGAGAATGAACATGAACATGGTAAAACAGCCAACACATGCATTTAAACATTAATGACTGAGAGCATTCTCTCACACCCAACAAAATGTAGTAAACATTGTAGTGAACAGAAGAAAGAAAGAGAGAAAGAGAGAGCAAGAGAGCGAGCAAGCACGAGAGAGAGAGAGCTAACAAGATAAATGTGTGGCTTTGGAGGAGAGGATTAAAACCAGCCTGTGCAAAGCTAATCTAATAGTCCTTTCCAAGTCATGATGACCACTGCAGTTCTCTTTCTCATTCAACCCAGGCCAAGCTAACGCTGATACTATGCTCACTATGAACTGCAAGCAGAACTGCCCCGGGTATGAATAATGCAGGTATAACACACATAATGTAAAAACATAGGTCTATATGGCCATTACATTCTGAGTCTGCTGCCATACAATCATGTAATACATCACATGTTACTAATTTATAAGGTAATCTTCTTTATTAGGCCCAGGAGCTATGTTAGTCTGTTGAACTGTAAAAATATGTAGGAAGAGTGCATGGACTGTAACAGTCATGGAGTAACAGTATTTATTCCATGCTTATTTTTTATATTCTTGACACATAAACCTCTATATGTCTCAACCAACTCTATAGCGTCTATTTTAGGACACTGCTTCCGTTTGACGGATTTACTGAGAATCCAGGGCAGATGATGATGGAGAGTGACCTTCCTATCTATGTCATCATCTCTGCGTCTAAGTCATCATTCACTCAGAGTCGCAACCTCCAGCCATATTCTTTCATCAATACATTTCAGTCATTAACATGCGTCACAGCTGTGCCTGTGGTTACTGATTGGGGCTTTCCAAAAAGTTTAATTAAAGTCTCGTATCGATGCGATACATTTTTTTATCGGGGGTTCTTTGCAAATGCGTCCAACTAACTACAGTATTACAATAATAATTTTAGAAAAACACAATTACAGACACAAATAAAACGACTGATTTCTGAAGCAGTGATATAGAAATGCAGCGCACTCATATTTTTGTATTTACAAAAATAACTGAAAACCTCTGGACATACAAGGTTAACGCAGCAGTCCACATCGATCCGACGGAAATAAAAGACACACGGTAACTGATTCAGCACCGTGGACAGTTCTCTTGCGCCTCAGCTTGAGAGGGTGTTTTGTGTTAATGCTGTCTCAAGTCAGCGGACGCTCCTTATGACTACCAATAATATCCGTTATAACTAAGAGTGCAAATAGCATATGCAGAAGTACAGCACGAGGGACAAGGAGTGGTGGACAGTTTTCTTTCATCTATTTTGTGTTTGGGTCGAATTCTTACTTAATTTGAACTATGTTGCCGGCACACTGCCGTATTCTTTTGTTCTTTCTTTCCAAGTTTCCGTTTACTTTTCTTCAAAAGAAGAAGAAGAAGAAAAAAAGTCAGCCTAGGGCAAAATAATCAGAGTATATCTCACCATAACAAACACAGACTCTACTTCTGTCGATTCACAATATATTATTTATGATGAGGATGAATTGTGCTGTAACATTGCTCGAGTGTTGGTAACTCTTCCCTCGTTGTTTACAGTCCTGATATGCAAGTCCTTCTACACACATAATAGGCAGAAGGAGAGACACAATGCACTCTATACATGCTAGAGAGACCTCTCCTCACATCTCTGAGGAGTACAGGCAATGCTGCGGTCTAAGGATCAGGCTGCTAAAGAAATGCTGCTTCTATGTTTTACTTATTTGGCTCAGTTATGTTGGATTTTGAATATAAATGAAAGTATAGAATTGAAAGAAGAGCAAGAAGGCTAGATTACACACAGTATACTCTGAAACAGACTCTGAGATAGTTATTGTATTATAGTTATGCTGTTCAATATGCCAAACATACTGTGCATTCAATTGAAAATGTCTGTACAGTTGGTACAATAGTGTTTAAAAGCAAATAAGTCAAATATTAGCTTGTCACAATAAATTAAGACTCCAAAAGAGAGGAGTAGCGCATCTGGTCCTGATTTTGAATGAATTCTACTAAATCCTCTTCCATGCACTTGTAGCACATGCACAGAAAAACAGAAAACATGCAGTTTTCTCTCTCTCTCTCTTTCTGCAGTCTTGTTTTGTGAATGGGGATGCTCTCTCGCCCTGTCTGCCTGCGGCAGTGGGCCAGCCAGCAGCTTCAGATGCAGCTTAACGCTGAAGCCATATGGTCAGACCAGCCACAGGGGTAGCAGGCAGCGGCCAGAGGCCCGACTCCTAAACGGTGACCTGTTGTTTTCCCTATCAGCCTTGCGTTCGGCAGGAGGATTCACCGGATGTTTCTAGTAGGGGGTTGGGGGTGGGGGGGGTTATGGGTTTTTTTTGTCGGGGGGGGGGGGGGGGGGATCAGGCAGACGGGTCACGGCAGGAGCCTCCGTTCCCCCTGCTGCCACCCAAACCCCCCCTACAACCCCCTCCCCCACCCGTACCTAAATCCACTCCTGTATGTCTGCAACAGCCTGTCGCCATGACAACCGCAGATCAGCGTTCATTTCACTCTCACTCTCCCTCTTGAAAATCCTGTGGCAAAATGCACTGGGGTTACATTTTTTTCCCCGGCTCCATTTTGGTTATTAGTGCTTCACTTTATGGTGTGAAATACCCGGTGTAAAACAAGCCCGTTTCTGAATGACGACCTGTCTTTCAGCTATATGAGCTCAGGAGAAGCTGATGGATGGATGGTCTGGGATAAATGACTCCTGAGTGAAGGAACACAGCTTGAAAAGGAGCGGGTGTAAAATACATAAAGAAATAAAGAAATAAAAAAACGGAGGTGACTTCAGTGGCCCTGAGCAAGCCGGGGTTTAAATGGCACCCAAAGCCCTGAGCTTAACCACGGCCCCCATCAGATGGAGCTCCCAGCTGGATGCTGGTCTAAATCCCCCGGCCCTCATGTCACAGTCTGAAAGGGGCTTTCTCATCCGCATTCATTTCAGCGGCGCTCACGGCGCTGCCATTTCTGCCTGGGAAGGGCTGGGTTTACAAGGCCCTTTGACACAGTGAAACAACCTCCACTGGTTCTTTTTATTATCACCAAAGCCAGCTTGATCATATGTCATAGTCTCCAACGGGTGGGTCGTCACACTCATAGAGTCAATAAGGGACACACACTCACACAGACACACACACACACAAAGGCTCTATAATGAGAAACGAGCCAGCGCAGTCGAGCACAAAATCTAACACTGCCTGCCCTAGCAGAGGTACAACATCACAGAAAATAAATGCATATCCCAGAAAAGAATTATATCAGCCACATGTTAAGGTTTAATTGGGTGAGTGGCAATAAAACAGAGAACTGGTTGAGGAGAAATCAAGCAGAACCACATCATGGTGGTCAATATATGTACTGTACACATGATGGCTGTATACAATCTGACAGCAAGATGGTGCTGAAGTGTTACCTTATGGCGCCACTCCATGGACATTTAGTGGCACTGCAGCAGTTACAGGCAAAAATCCAATAATGCCTAGTCATGGTTGGATATACTAGCATGAACTGCATCAGACATTATTTTGATACTCGCTTCAACAGTACCCTTCAAAGTCTGCCTTGCCTTTCATGACCGTCCTCTAGTGCTATAAACTCATATAGTAACTACGTACATAGTTTACCGATTCTGATTGCAGTTCAGTCTGTAGAACTGCGATCTCCGATGCACTGACAATGTTTGATGACCTGGGCTTCATTTTTGTTGGATCTGAAATGTCTATTCCTGGTTGTCGAGAGCCAAGGACCCATTTCCTTTGTAGCCAGCCTACTCAACATGGTGGCAGAGCATATTTCTCTTCTGCTGCTTTCAGCTGACACAGCTGTTTGGCTTTTCTAGCAAAGCGAGCACAAATGGACACCTGATCCAGTGACATACACACATACATACATAAATAAATACATAAATACATACACACAGCCATACAGATACACACGCATACAGAAAGGCATACGGAGGGAGAGAGACGCAGAGACAGAGAGAGAGAGAGTCAATTTAAAACAGATATGCTTCATTAACATGGATGAGTGCACTTGTTGTCTTGTCGTCGTCCCCCCCCCCCCTCTCTCTCTAGTCAGTTTACACATAGAAGAGACTCATGTAAACACTAAGTCTAAATGTTCTAATAGACAAAAGAAGGAATTAAGTGAGAACAAGGTAATAGCATAAGTGTCTGATAACACAACTACAACATCTAGTGTGTGCAAGACATTCAGCACTACTCATATAATGTTATGGAAAGTCATCAATTTCATAATGGCAACACAAAGATTTTGACTACATATGAGTGTGTGTATGCTCGGATGTGTGTGTGTGTAAGGCATTAAATGTAAATGTCACTCACACACACGCACACGCACACACACACAGCATAACTGCTTTGCTCACAGCGGTAAGGCTTTTTCTTGATGAGCAGGAATCAGGTGAAGAGATGGGAAAGTTTAAGACAAGACTAAGTGATTAGCTGCCCAATGCCATTTCCTTGATGAGCTAAAAAAAAAACAACTGAGATTTGAAGATATAGAAATTCCCCTGTACACAACGTAGCCCTTTACAGAGATGAACAAAACCATGACAAAATAAAGCAAAATGTAATACTGTTCAGAAATAAAAACTGTTAAATTGCAAATCCTATGATATAAAGCCCACATAAAATGGCAAACATATAATAAATCAAATAACAAAGTTAACATAATTTTGAATAGCTTGGAGTTTCCGAAAGTTAACTTTTCAAATCCCATTTCATTATTCGGTGGCATCTTGTTCAAGAGAGGTCTTTGTTGACCTTCATATTTCAGGTGTGACAGAGTCAACACAGTTGGGGACATTACACAGCAAACCTCATTTCCAAACCTGCAAAATATGCACTAGCAATAAAACTAGAGGTCATCACAATGGTATTTGAGCTCAGGTCTATTTAGTTTTATGGTCAGAGCACCTGAGTCCCACTTGGAGACTTGTAGGAGGATGAACCATCCTTAAGGACTAACATACGCACTGAAAAACGACACAAAATAAAAGACAATTTAAAGGCACATTCTTCGACTCTTATCAAATACACTTTTCAATAGGGGTGTCAAAATAAAGCCTTAATTTCGATCCATTATAGTAAAATATCGCGTCAGAAAAATGAACGCCCCTATGATGCCACAAGACCCCATAGTCACTGTGCACCACTTAGCGGCGGCCACAGTAAGCGGTAATAGTTTGTATTTCTCCCACTGTATGCTTTTTATGGGGAGGTGGCATCGATGTTTTGGGCTGTGTTGGTCATTGGATATTAGGTCTACTACAGCCTCATCTTGGATTGATTTGCATACATCGTTCTCAAGTTTTAGATGAAGAATTCCATAACTTCAGAAGTGCTTGAACAAAAACCTAGAGAAATCCCTGAAGGTAATCTACAAAATATTTCTAACCATAATTGTAAGAACAAACTGTTGTTCTATTACAATTCTATTATACTATACATTAAAGCAGCAATAAGGAGTTCTGTTCCAAAACTAGCAAGCTAACTACCTAAAAGGCATGCAAAAACCTTGCAAACACCACCAACAGCCCAGCTGACACTGATAGAAGCTTGCCAACACTAACTGGTGTCTTTTGGCAGTATAGCTGGGAATATCATGCTGTGAAAGCTATTCTTCCATTTTTGCAGGGTGTTCCAGCCCGATACACATAACTACATAGGGCATATCCTGGATGGCTAGTGGGGAAGACACAGGTGTTCTGACCTTCACATAGCTATATGCTATAAAAATTAATTTGAGGATGGTACCAAAACTAGTTGCCTATAAAACCGTACCTCAAAAAGTGTCAAATTGTTGCATAGTGTTACTTTTTGCTACTTAACAAAAAAAACATTGCATTTCACTGAGGCGAAGCAAAGATAGAAGGCACACGTTTTTTGGTGACATATGTTCACAAGCAAGCAATATTTAATCAGTCTTGATTCAGCGCTGTTGTTGTTGATGTAGTCTGACATTACTTAAGTTAGTTTGCCAGCTTGTTTTAGACAAGGAAAAAACATCAGGAAAAAAGAAAACGCATTCTTCATTAAATATAGTGAATTGAAGTATCTGTTGTTTGCCATTAATGTATGGTGAACATCACACTGCCAAGGCTTGTTTACATTGCTACTTCAGGCCAATGACAAATACGGATTTAGATGCTTCTCATTGCAAATTGATGTATGTGATTCATTTAGATTAATATATCACAAAGCAAATTATTAAATACATAAATGACATAAATCACTTGACAGCCCTACTTTTTAACAAATTCACAGAATTGCTCCTCATGGTCCACTAGCTGTCCGTAATGTGTTTGCGTTAAAAAAATCTACAGTGATCGTACAAAGTCCTAGCATAATTGGGAATGAAATATAGTGGGTCGGACTGAGCCATAAGGAATTCCAGCCAGGGGTGTAATTTGATTGGCTGTTGAGCTTAAATATCAACAACCTTTTGCCAAAATAAAAAAAACGTACCTTTCACAGTGATATGCGCAGTCTTAACTGTGGAGGTTATCCCCACAGGCAGAGCAATTCTATTGTTAAATTCAAAGTTAAATGTCCTGTGCTGTAAACAATGTGCTAAAAGGCTTCAAGCTGAACTTTCAAGGATTCTCCTGTGAGAATTAGTCTAGATATTACCTTTCACCAAAGTCCACCATGTTTAAACTACCGGAAAGGTGGCAATCACTGCAAGACTATAGTGACAGTGAGGGTTCACGAAACATTAGCAACCACAGATGAAGATATGGAACTATCTTGGAAGCTCTACCTCACTGAATAGCCGCACCAAAAGGTTAAAAAGCAAACTGTCAACGCAAGAACCTCACAAGAAATGGTGGACCTTTAACCTTTGACACCTGGAGTCTGTTTTACTACCAATGTGGCCATTATTTGGTGTTTGCCTTGAACCCTATTGAAATGAAATATTGGAGTCATGCTGAAAAATGACATCGTCTCAAGCCAAAAGCTAACCTCACAGAAAGTTACACAGTATTGCGTAGCCATTGGCTGGGGCGCCTCCCAAGGGACACAGAGATACCGACCAATCAGGGAAAGTGCACGCGTTGGGGAAATCTCAGTGCTCCTTGTTAATGCTAGAGCTGTGTGTAGAAACACTGAGCATTGCTTCCTGTTGGCGACGAGGTGTGGCCTCACATTATTATCGATTTGTTTTGGATGGCCTGCTGCTGGTATCAAGCCAAAATGAATAAAAAAGAAAGGAAATAAAATGCTGCTTCACTGCTGGGCAGCAATGAGGCATTTTATCATGCCGGGCCAAGGTAAAATAGCGTACATCAGATCTGTCAACTATGTTAAACCTGGATTTTATTTAACTGTCCAGCATCTAAAAGGCTATTCTGGCCTCTGCAGGTCATACTCCCCTCATTAATGTTGAAGACCATGACTGCATTTTATTCTGAAAGAAATTGGCCATACGGCAACAGCATTATCTGACAAATCCGCTGGACATCCGCCCCCTGCCCACTCCTTCTGACCTACATCCACTTCTCTGGCAGTAACCTTGGTGCAGCCCAGGCCGGGGGAACCCAGCCATGGTTCCCATGCTAACTTATCAGGCCTTACGTAATTTGTTTGTAAGCAGAGCCGAGTCCCACATCCAGACCAGACCAGCGGGTATCGAGCGGCTGTGCTCCGGAAATGGACCAGAATTGATGAGCCGGTAGCAGTGCGGTGTTGGAGAAAACGGACCAGGGGCTGAAGTGACACAGCTGGGAGGCAACATTACTAGTCAGTATGTGGATATATAACACCATTGGCAGCAGGGGTGTGGGTTGGGGGGGACGGGGGGCACAAGACTTATTATATAAAAGTGATTATTTACTGCCTATTTACGACTGTAAGCGAGGGGAAGAAACAGGGAAATGTTTACCATTCTATAATCAGGGACTCTGTTCCTGAGATACTATCAAATGCACACAGACATATTTTTGGGTCCTGCTCACTATAAACAAGCCTATCTGAAACCACCACCCTATCCTGATGGGTCTATTGATCGCTGAACTAATGTACCACTTCAGGATGACTATGAGCATCAACATGACCTTTCCATAAAAGCCTCCATGACGTGCTTCAAGCATGGAATTGCAATCGTAATTGGATTATATAGGCTCCCATAATGTATTAAAATATAATTTGCTATGTATCATTTTATTTCTGCAGAGAACCCATCTCAGAATGCTCTCACTTTGGAAAGCTATCGGTTTTCACAGTACCTCATTGTAACTTCTTAAAAACAGAACTCATCGCTGCCGCTTTCGAGAGAAACTGCACGCAGCTGCAGTTTATGGGTGCCTGCAAGCTGTGCCTGTTGTTTTATAAATCTCCCTCCTCTGAAAGAGAGCTCCAGGAGAATGCTGCATCACGCCAGAATCAATACGTCTGCTGGGCGGCTCGGCCGGCTAAGCCACTGCTGATTGTCGCTCCAGTGGCTCTGGCTGGTCCAGCAGGCCTCCATAGGGATGTGTGAGTACTTTTGCAACCCACTTCAGCACATGCAGCTCAGGCACCAGAGGAGTAGGCCTACTCTGCCCACCGCCCCACCGCCCTCTCCAAAACTCCTGTGTTGCTGCTGACCCCATTCAGTCAGCTGTACCAAGGGCCCTGAACGGAACCTGTTCCTCCTATCAAGGAGTAGGAGTTTCTCTAGGGATCTTTACATTAAGAAAAAAAAGAAGGTATAAGAAAAAAGAAGACATGAAAGATAAGGAAGAAATAACAAACATATATGAGAGAAAAAAATGTATATGTGTCGACCTAAAGGGAGCAAGGCTTGGTTTATAAAAGTACAAGTAAAGGAAGAGGATGAGAGATATACCATACATGCATGCTTTGATAACTGTGAGATCGTTAGGGAGAGGTGAAGTCCACAAATTCCTTGGTCTAAGACAGATAATTATGGTAAATATACTATTTTATAAGTTACCAGTTCCAGACCTATAGTCTGTTCTCTTTATTACAGCAAATACACTGTTGGAGTGCACAATGTCAATACAATATTGAGATGATTTCTGCATGCTGTTAATCTGCACCTTTACAGATAAAGAAGTTATAGTTTTACATGAAAAGAAACACAACTTTACCTTTAACTTTACAATATGATTTGGGGATGAAACATATATGCTAGCTTAGCCATGCTAGCTAGAGCTATCAACTGCTGCCATACATGCTGGGGAATTTAATTCATACTCATTGTAAATAACCCCATATAAGGGCTATTATTTTGGGTTGATTGCCTGCTTTGGATTTGCCTTATTGATCTCTAATGTGTGCCTAAATGATAATGTATTGTTTGAGGAATGTATTGAGATTTTATGGCACCTTATCTCTTATAGATAATTAGGACTTTTATTTTGACAAGGTAAAAAGGTATTGCAGATTTCGTTATGTGTTAATGTAAATTTGTCAGTACGGCTACAGATTTAGTTACGGACGGATGCACATGCATACATTTTTAAAGTTTAATGGTTTTAATGGACCCGTATGAGGCCAAAGCTCTTACGGTGGTGATAGTTTGCCAGTTTATTGAATGTATAAAGAAGAAAGAAGAAAATAAAAGAGTAATTTCACCAGCAGTAAGTTTCATGCCACTAAATATACGGGGATCCGTTACAGTAAGTACAGTACCTCTCCAGCTAACCTGCTGCATCTAGGACTATAACGGACGAAAAGGATAACTTATACGGAAGGCAAGGAACACTTTTACGGAAGATAAGGATAAGGGCAGCGGTGAATTGAAGACGGTGTGGTGGTAAAGGTAGCAAAAAGACGGACAAAGGCTAACGAAAATGGAGGGAATCGATGCTACTCTGCGCGGCAAGGATAAAGAGCAGCAGATTGAAATCCTTCGAAAGGTAATACAGGAACAAAAGGAAATGTTAGAAAAGGAAACAGAAAAAGGTGCTATTAGACAAGAACTAAAAGAGTCTTTGCAAAGCAAACAGAACATTCTTGCTGAACTGTTAAGCGATGAAGATGATGATACAGATTTAGCTAGACGTCCGGAACGGGCGCGAGTTCACACTGAAAAGATGCTAGCATACCGTGAAGAAGAACGGAGCAAACGGGCAAAGAGACTTGTTAGCTTTTATGAACAATGGAGAGCCCAAGCTCGTCAAACACGTCAAGAACTAAAATCTGAGCTAGCAGAAAAGCGCCTGGCATCCCTAGCAGACAATTTAGAAATAAGGAAAACGGATATCATGAAATTGTATGATGAACTGAGAGGGCACGGCACGCCTGATACTGAGCTAAGGCGCAAGGTTGATGCTTGTGCAGCAGTAACAAGTGATATTGTAAAAATATTGAACGAGAGACTGACTGGCGTAAATGGAGATTATGATGCAGAACATGAAGGACGGCGCTTGCGTGAGCTACTTGAGCCTCACTATGCCCGGTCCATTTATGGCTCCTCTGCTTCAGTACAGACTGGCAGTCATCGTTCCACGCACTCAAGTGTTGCAGCCAAGCGAGCAGAAGCAGCGGCGGAGTTAGCTGCTAAGGAGGCTGAATATAAGATGCTAATGGAGGAAAAGATACAGAAGGAAAAAATCCGAGCTTTAGAGGAAGAACACAGGAGGGAATTAGAAAAACAGAAGGCTGAATTAGAAAGATTGCAAGCTGAAAAGGACTTAAAGGCTGCCAGACTTGCCAAGCCAGACTTGAAGCATACAATAGAGAAGTTAAAGAGGAATCTGATGCCCAGTCCTTTAAGTCATTTCATGACCCTATGCCACTCAGCACCTTTCCCCCTGCCACAATGCACCGCACCCTCGCACAGCTGTCACTCCATCTCCTCCCTTTGATGTATCCTGCCTAGCACAAGCTGTTCAAGACAGCATTTCTATTAACAGACTTCCAATGCCAGAGCCCACTGTGTTTAATGGCAATCCTATTGACTTTGTTGAATGGAAGGCTTCATTTATGTCACTTATAGATGGAAAGAACATTCCCACTACCGATAAGCTGCACTACCTCAAGAGATATGTAGGTGGCTCAGCTCACAAATGCCTAGAAGGGACATTCTATCGTAGTGACAGCGAAGCTTACAGCGACGCTTGGAACAAGCTCAATCAGAGGTATGGCCAGCCGTTTATCATTCAAAAGGCCTTTAGAGAAAAATTATCCAACTGGTCAAAAATACAGTCTAAAGATGCTGAAGGACTGAGAGATTTCTCAGATTTCTTAAATGCCTGTTGCAGGCCATGCCCCATGTAAAAGGCTTAAACATCCTAAATGACTGTGAGGAAAATCAGAAGTTGATGCGGAAACTGCCAGAGTGGATAGCCTCACGATGGAACCGGCAAGTGACATTGCGTCTCACGGAGGGAAAAGATTTCCCTAGCTTCAAGGACTTTGCCAAGTTCATGTCCATGGAGGCCGAAACTGCCTGCAATCCAGTCACTTCTTTCTTCGCTCTCCATTCAGCTGAATCCTGTCAAGACAAGTGGAGCACAAGGGTAAGCAAGAGAAACAAAGCCAGTGCCTTCAACACACAGACAGTGGTGGAAAGTAATAAGCAGACAACAACAAAGGAAAAGGTCAAGGCCCCTTGCATGCTATGTCAGGATAACAGTCACCAGCTTTGCAAATGTCCAAACTTCATGAAAAGAAAACTGGAATACAGGAGGACGTACGTCAAAGACAACAGACTGTGTTATGGATGTCTAAAACCCGGTCACAGCGCAAAGGAGTGCCGGCATCGCCACACATGTGACTCATGCAAAGGACGACATCCCACATGTCTTCACGATGATGGCTACGGAAAAGGTGAAAACAAAGAATGGGCAAGAAGGGAAAATTCTGCGCAACGCATTGAAACGGAACCAACACCTGCTCTGTCCCTCAATGTCAACAGCCAAGGTCAGTCAGAAAACACCTCCATGATAGTGCCGGTGTGGGTGTCGAACGAAAAGAATCCATCCAAAGAAAAACTTGTGTATGCCCTACTGGATACACAAAGTGACACGACATTCATTGAGCAAGATGTAAGCAAAGAACTGCAGCTGACTACTTGCCCAGTTAAACTGAAACTCACTACCATGATGGGTGAAAATATGGTCTTTAAAAGTGAACGGACATCTGGTCTGCGTGTGAGAGGTTTCAATTCCACTGTGCACATCAAACTGCCTCCTGCATACACCAAAGACTGCATACCTGTGAACAAACAACATATACCAACGCATGAAACAGCAAAAAGATGGCGCCATCTCACAGCAATTGCAGACCAAATACCGCCTCTCCTTAGTTGCGAAGTGGGGCTACTGTGGGGCTACAATTGCCCAAGAACTCTCGTACCCAGACGGGTCATAACAGGAAAGGATGACCAACCCTTTGCCATTCTTACAGACTTAGGGTGGAGTATTGTTGGCTGTTCAGAACCTCACTCACAATTGTCTAACAGTCACTGTCACAGAGTAACCGTGAAGGAGGTGCCTGCAGTGACTCCAATGGACGCAATCAGAATTCTGGAAACTGATTTCAGAGACACTCAAGGAGATGACAAAACAGTCTCTCAAGAAGATTTGATTTTCCTTTGACAAATCAAAGGAAAACATAAAGACAAACAAACATGGACATTATGAAATTCAGAGAGAGACCATGCTTACCTGATAACAAGCAGCTTGCTGCTGTGAGGCTCAGTCACCTGAAAAGGAAGTTCATTGCAAATGAAAGTTACAAGAAAGACTACATTAACTACATGAAGGACATCATTGAAAGGGGTGACGCAGAGGAGGTACGTGCTGAGGGCACTTTTGGAGAAAAATGGTTCATACCTCACCATGGTGTTTATCACCCCAAAAAGCCTGAAAAGCTGAGAGTAGTTTTCGACTGCTCGGCAAAGTACAAGGGAAGCAGCCTCAATGAACACCTTCTCCCAGGCCCAGACATGATAAACAGTTTGACAGGTGTTCTCATTCGTTTCCGGCAGCACCACACTGCTCTGATGTGTGACATAGAAAAGATGTTCCATCAGTTCCATGTCTCAGAGAATGACCGTGACTACCTACGCTGGTGGAAGAACGGCGACCTAAGCACACCTCCCCATGAATTCAGAATGACTGTCCATCTCTTTGGAGCCGTATCTTCACCAGGGTGTGCAAATTATGGATTAAAGCAGCTCGCCAAAGAACACAGTCACACACACCCATTAGGGTCACAGTTCATTGCCAGAGACGTTTATGTAGACGATGGCATCATTAGTGTTGAGTCTGTTGAAAAGGCCATTCAAATAGCAAAGGAGGCACGTGCGCTGTGTGCAAAGGGAGGTTTACACCTTCACAAATTTGTGTCTAACAACTGTGCTGTTCTCCAGAGCATCCCCTCAACAGAACACGCCACAGACATGAAAGCAAAGGATCTCAGATTCAATGTCACAGCCTTAGAGAGAGCATTGGGAATCTACTAGAACATCGAGAGTGACTGTTTCACCTTCAAAGTTGCACCAAAGAACCAGCCCGCAACACGGCGTGGCATCCTGTCATCTGTCGCCTCCATATACGACCCACTGGGCTTCGTAGCTCCATACCTCCTCAACGGAAAGAAAATTCTCCAGGACATGTGCCATCAAGGAACAGGATGGGATGACCCAATTCCAGAGCGATTGAAGTCACGGTGGGAGAAATGGCAAGATGACCTTGTTAAGATGGAAAGGATACACATAGCTCGCTGCTACCAGCCAGCTGGCTTTGGAAAGGTGATCAAAACAGAATTACATCACTTCTCAGATGCCAGCACCACGGGCTATGGCCAATGCACATACCTGAGACAGAAGAATGAAAGAGGAAACATTCACTGTGTTCTTCTCATGGGAAAGGGCGTGTCTCGCCGCTGAAGGTCACAACTATACCCAGGTTAGAACTTACTGCAGCAGTTGTCTCAGTCGCAGTGAGCAATATGCTCAAAGAAGAATTAGGCTACTGTAATGTAGAAGAGTTCTTTTGGACAGATTAAAAAGTTGTCTTAGGCTACATAAATAATGATGCTCGCCGCTTTCACACCTTTGTAGCAAATAGGGTGCAGAAGATCCGTCATGCCTCAGACCCCAAGCAATGGTTCTATGTACCAACTGACGAAAACCCAGCAGACTATGCTTCAAGAGGGAAAACAGTAGATGAGTTGCTTTCTTCTGATTGGTTCACTGGCCCTAGCTTTCTGTGGAAAAGGGAGATAGAAATGCCAACAGAGGTGCCTTTAGAGCTACCAGTCGGTGACCCAGAAGTTAGGAAAGCTCAGACATTCCAGATAAAGACCTCAGAACAAGTTGACCTTGTGGACAGACTGAATACGTTTTCATGCTGGTCTCGGGCCATTAAAGCAGTGGCGCGTCTCTTACGGCGTGCTAGAAAGGTCAAATCGAGAATTCACTCTTTTCGGGGGCTTCCGGTTGGCGGGTTTATGGAGTAGTCGCAAGGACAGTAGCCTCCCACGAAACCGTTCACACTTTTTGACTAAAACCTACCTATGAGTTAATATTTTTGTTGTTCTATATCCCATTTTACACTTTTTAATTTTTAAATTTTTTTTTATAACATACGATGGATAGCATAACTGACCTGCTGAATCACCATACTGCAAGGCTTTCGGCCGAGTTTAAATCCTCATTTCAGATAGTGGAATCTAAATTGAACTTAATACAGTCTACATTGGAACATCAAGAAGAATGCATAAAATCACTTGAAACAGCAGCGGAGGACGTGGCTCAGCGGGTCACAGACCTGGAAGAACGGTGCTCAACGGTGCAGGTTAGCAACGAACATCTCCGCACCAAGGTCTGCGATCTGGAGGGGCGCAGCCGGAGACAGAACATCCGCGTGGTGGGCTTGGAGGAGTCGGTCGAGGGGACTCGGCCATCGGAATTCTTTCCATCCTTTCTCTGCGAGGTCTTTGGGCAGCAGGTGCTGCCAACACCTCCGGAAATCGACAGGGCTCATCGCAGTCTGGCACCCAAGCCCAAGAAGGGAGAAAGACCGCGTCCGGTGATAAAGCGCCTTCACAAGTATCAGGTTAAGGAGCTAATTATCCGAGAGGCACGCAAGCGAGGGACACTTGAATATCGTGGCCAGCAGATCCGTATCTATGAGGACTATCCGGCTGATGTAGTAAACCAACGAGCGGAATATCGACAGGTCATGTCTGATCTTTACAACCGAGGACTTAAACCATCACTCCTATACCCATCACGTCTCCGCATTGTGTTGCCTAACGGTGAGAAGCAATGGTTAAAATCGGTGGAGGAGGCTAGGCAGTGTTTGGCGCGTCAGCCTCCCGCCTAGATTTCTAAAGTGACTCTCGTGCTAGCTATCTTTTAAGGAAGGGTATCTCTACAATGCTTGTGACACATTAGTTATATGCGGGTTTAGTTCAATTGCTTAATATCTGTAATGTGATTTCAGTTCCAAGTGCTTAATGACTTAAATTTCCTTTGAGCAGTTTGTGTGCAAATGTAGCCATTTAGCACAAACTAGCCATTGCTAATATTAGCCAAGTCTTTAGCCATGGGTTAGCCTAGCTTGGTAGCCTAGCTTGGTAGAAACAGCCACTGCATTTTCCGTACATTTTTGTTTGCATTAATGGGGTGTATAGTCCCTTTTCAAATAGTATTGGCCCAATATTAATGTGTTCATATTGCTGATGATGTTTACTCTTCTTTTTGGCCATGATATTATAAACTGCATTACAATTTAAAATGTGTTAAAACGGAAAATAATCCTGGTACCTCAATGCCTAACTTTTTGTTGCTGTGGGTGTTTCTATGAATTTGAAAAATGTGGGTAACCAATAGTATTTAGATTGTTTAATGTTTCTTTTACTATAACGGTTAGGGACCCAGAAAGTTTGATAGCCTACTCAGGATTCTTACATAGCCCTGGGTAGCTCTGCATACTATGGTCGGTTATCGCCATCTTGTGGTGGAAAAATGCAATGTTTTCTTTTAACTTTACTTTTACTTTTAAGGTAAACGCTTTCACAGGGAATTGTTACACCCTTGTTTTAGTTTTAAAGCAAATCGCCTTCTATGCAAATTACTGATGAAGTTTAGTTAGCTTTGCACATTGTGTGAGTTTTTCCTGGCTTTTTTATTTATTTATTTTATTTTTTGTATTATTATGTATTTATTTTTTAATAATTTTTCACTATTTTATTTTCTACTCTTCATAACGAAGAATTCAGGGATATACGTAATGTTTTGAAAGGTTTAATTGTATTTTTGTGGGGAATTGGCTTGTGGTGGGAAGAATCGGAATGAGTTTAGGTGGACAAAAGAATGTCTTTGGTAGCTTGCTGCTGTTTGCATCAGCAGCTTTAGGGGTGTTTGTTTGGATTTGGGGAGGGTTACAGGGAGAGAATACATGTGCTATGGGGGGGTGGAATACTTTTTTGGAGAAGGGAGGGCATTTTTTTACTGACTTTAACTTTACTGACCTTACTTTAATATGTTACAACATGATTTCTAGCCACTTTGTTTATGAGATAAATGGCTGCAAAGCACTAGGCGGCTGGTGGGTACAATACGCTCACCCCTGCTCTTATGTCCTTGATAATAATTCTGATGAGCTGCAACCTTAGATTTGTAAGTTGGAATGTAAAGGGTTTAAACCATCCAGTGAAGAGAAACAGGGTCCTTTCTCATCTGAGACAGTTAAAGACCGGTGTGGCTTTCTTACAGGAGACTCACCTACGACATAGTGACCATTCTCGCATCCACAAAAGTTGGGTGGGGCAGCTTTTCCATTCATCTTTTCCGGCGAAGGCAAGAGGGGTGGCTATTCTGATTGATAAGGCTGTGTCGTTTGTCCCAAGCCAAGTTATAGCAGACAAAAACGGCAGGTTCATAATTGTCTCTGGTAAACTACTTGACACCTTTGTTACTTTTGCTAACATCTATGCCCCAAATTAGATGATGTAAGTTTTCCAACATGTGCTGGGCATGCTTCCTGGTCTGAAACTCCCACCTCTTATAATGGGAGGAGACTTTAACTGTTGCTTGGATCCAGTCTTGGATCGCTCTTCTACTAGACCCCCGCGTGGTGAGTAGGTCTGCTTCCTACATACACGACTTCCTTTCAGAGTACAGCATAGGTGGATCCATGGCGTTTTTACACCCCACAGAGAGAGAATACTCCTTTTTTTTCACATGTTCATCACTCATACTCAAGGATTGATTATTTCCTATTGAGAATGTTATGATGTCAAAGGTTCGCTCTTGTGCATACCAGAGTATTGTTATTTCTGATCATGCCCCTCTGGCCTTAGATCTATCATTTCCCTGTGTAGCCAAACCAAGGAGAACTGGCGTTAAAACTCAACCCTCCTAGCGAATTGATCATTTTGTTGAATTCATTTCTGAACAGATCAGCTCTTTTCTAAGCATCAATATATCCCCAGAAGTTTCAAATGGCAACTGTCTGGGAGGCCCTTAAGGCCTTTCTCAGAGGACAGATTATTCTCCTTTACAGCCAACAGTGAAATTCGTAAATATCAGCAAACACACCTTATAAATCAAATTAAAGATATAGATAGGCAATATGCAACCAGCCCAACGCCAGACCTGTACAGGGAGCGTTTAAAAGTGAAAACTGAATTTGACCTACTTTCCACCCAAGAAACAGTTCACCTTTTGCAGAGAACTCGAGAAGACAGGCAAACTTCTTGCCAGCCAATTAAGAGGGGCAAGAGCCAAACAGACTATTAGTGCTTTGCGACTAGATGATGGAGAAATGACCTCTGACCCAAATGTGATCAATTCTAAATTTAGAGAGTTCTTTAGTAACTTGTATACATCTGACTCTACAGTGAATAGTAATGAAATGGAGGATTTCCTTGGCGGTTTAAAAATCCCAGCTATATCTTCAGACTATAAGGAACTTCTTGAACAACCCATTACACAGCAAGAGGTAATATCAGCTATATTCTCTATGCAGTCTCAAAAATCTCCCGGTCCAGATGGTTCCTTATCGCAGTTCACTGCGATATAACACAATGGTACATGACGAATGTCATGGCTACAAATCGAAGCATTTATCTATTCACGCCTGAAAGGCCGCGAGATCTGTCAGCGCGCGCTCCTGGCCCGCCTGCCAGGAGTACTATAATACCATTACGCCGCGCCCAGATCTGCCTCTTTTGAAACTTCGCAAGACGGAGTGAACATCTCTGAGTATATCTCAAACGCTTACCACAGTCAAAAGAGTTTTGTGTGCTTTCGCTCTCTACGGGTTGGTGAGTTATCGGGTTCCTTAACCCTCACTAGCTCAGGGCGCCACGAAATTCATTGGCTTAATTCATTGGCTTAATTTCATTTTGAAAGTAGTGCTGCTATCCTTGCTGCCTGGCTGGCTAAGTCTCTGACTAGCCTGCTAGCTTGCTAACAACGTGTTCGTTGCAGATAGTGTGCTTGTGTTTTAACATTCTTCTCTACTTTCAGATTGATAAAGATGGCCAGACCACTACCCGACTGCGGTCACGTCCGTCCCAAGGGCGACCGCCACCGTCGGTGCGTGACCTGCCTAGGCAGGGACCACGCGGAGGGCACCTTCTCAGGCGAAGCCCCTGTCTGTCCCATCTGTGCTAGCCTCCCGCTAGCTAAGGCTACCAGGCGCCTTGCGTTCTGGAAGCGCAAGGACGCCGAGGAGGACTGCACTAGTTCCATCCGGGGCTGACGCCCCCGTAGAATGAGTGCGTCTTCAGCCTTGGACTTGGTGAGCGTGAGCAGTCGCCTTGCGGCGGCAGCTCCGCTCCCAGGTCTCTCCCCGTCTCCGCGCCTGTCAGCCCTGGGGCTGCGGGCAGCGAGGCGGAGGAGCTTCAACCAAGCGGTGTCCAGGCAATCCCCCCACGATGCGCTCGAGCTGGACATCAGCCTGGATGATGATAGTCTGCTAGACTTCTCCGATGGGGCACAATCGCGGAAGCAATGCAGACGAGCCATGACGTCAGGTTGCGGTGGAGACACCTCCTACCTCGTCTCGGCTCCTGGGCCAGCAGCTCCACGAGGTTGCGCTGAGAGCAGCCAGCTGCCTCGGGCTCCCTCTCCCTCCCCCTCCCAGTGTGCGGTCCTCGCTGCTGGACGGGGAGTTCTATGCTGGCCCCGCCACGTCAGTTCCCTCCAGCATCCCCTTCTTTGAGGAGGTGCACGAGGAACTGCAGGCGACATGGGCGATACCCTACTCGGGCCGAGCCCCGGTGCCGGGGGTTCGCGCCCTACATGCAGCTCCACATGGCTAAGGAGAGGGGCTACCTCTCCTTTCCTCAGGTGGAGGATGCAGTAGCGGGCTACCTCTTCGCCCCGCATCCCCCACGATGCGTCTCGGCCAGAAGCCTCTCCTGCCCACGCGGGTGGGCAGACACCAGGCTCAGCTGGCAGAGAAGTCCTACTTGGCTGCAGGGCAGGCTGCCTGCACGACCAATACGGCTGCATTGCTACAGCGCTACCAGGCAAAGCTCCTGACTGAGCTTGCCTTGTCGCTGGGGGAAGATCACCCGTCTGTGGCAGAACTCCGTCGCGCGACGGATCTGTCGCTCAGACTAACTCGGTGCACGGCACAGGCACTGGGGAGGGTGATGGGTGCCGCGGTGGCTACCCAGAGGTCTCTGTGGCTATCACTGGCTAAGCTGTCAGACAGAGAAAAAGCACCACTTCCTCGACGCCCCGGTCTCTGTCCAGGGGCCTTCGGGAAGCAGTGGTCACAATGGCTGCCAAGTTCGAAGAACAGCAGAAAGAGCAGAGAGGTATTCCAGGCTTGGATGCCTCGCTCTAGTGGCGCGGGTGAGACGTCCTCCTCAGGACACACCACACCCGCACCGGGCCGGAAGAGAAGCGGGTTCCGCTCGCCAGCGCCTCCAGCAAAGGTATCCACCGGGCGAGGCTGGCAGAGACATCCCTTCCGCCCTCCAGCGCAGCCTGCAGCACAAACAACCAGCTGCGCGCCCTGCCCAGGGCGCAGCCCAGGCTCCGCGGCAGCACTCCGCTCGCCGCGGGCGAGGCAGAGGGAGACCTCAGGCTCCCTGACCGTGACAGTCAGCCACTCGTCACACAGGGGGAGCGGTGGAAGCCCACACCCGCCTCCAAAGAAATCAGCCCGTCGCTCACAATGTGGAAATCATGTCCAGCACGGTAAGCAGGTTTTCACAAGCACCACAATCATATGTCCTAACTCCTGTCCCAGATGGCGCAGTGCCCAGGCATGCTTGTGCAACTCCCCCCGCGATGCACACAGTGCAATCGCACCCCCAAATTTTTTTCAAAAACATGAGGGGGCAGCCCCAGATCTCGTCCCCTCCCTAGGCGGAGTGGGTGTAGATCTAGGCTTAGACTCATTGACCATGAGCGGGTTAGTCCCGACAAATTCAACTCAGAGCACAACCTCCCCGGTTGTGCAGAAAGTTGGCGCGCATGCGCAGTGTCACCATGGGTGCTAAAGACGGTCTCAAAGGGTTACGTTCTGCAGTTCGCCCGTTCCCCTCCGCCTTTCAGCAGAGTAATACAGTCTGTGATACAGCGAGAACAGTCTCACTTCCTACGGGAAGAATTATCTCCCTGCTCAGAAAAAAGGCCATAAGCAGAGTTCCTTTCAAGGAAGGAATGCAGGCTTCTACAGCCGTTACTTCCTCGTACCCAAAAGAGACGGGAATTATCGGCCTATATTAGATCTACGTGTGTTAAACAAAGCACTCATGCCGCTACGGTTCAGAATGTTGACCCCACGCAGGCTTGTGCAGTTTATAAGGCCAAACGATTGGTTTATCACGATAGACTTAAAAGACGCTTATTTCCACATTCCGATCCACCACAGACATCGGAAATATCTGAGGTTTGCGTTCGGAGGAATAGCGTACCAATTCAACGCACTCCCATTCGGCCTGTCCCTAGCGCCGAGGGTATTCACAAAGTGCGTAGAGGCAGCTATCGCCCCATTACGTCTACGCGGCTTACGCGTTTACAACTATTTGGACGACTGGTTAATTGCTTCCCATTCAAAAGCTGCAGCAGTGCAGGATGGCCATCTAGTGGTGGCACACCTGTATCGACTGGGTTTTGTTGTAAACAGAGAGAAAAGCGTTCTCTGCCCCAGGCAAGTTACGCATTTTCTGGGTATGATCTTAGACTCCACCTCCATGGAGGTCAGGCTGTCTCAAGAACGGATAAGTGCCATCAAGCAATGCGTGCGCCAGTTCCGACGGGGACAGTCAGTCTCGTCGCTGCGCTGCCAACGCCTGTTAGGAATGATGGCGTCGGCCGCTATAGCGCTCCCGTTAGGGATGTTGCGTATGCGGCATTCCAAATATGGTACCTGTCTATGAAGCTCAACGCAGTCACAGACAGGCATCGCAGAGTAGTGGTGTCCTCCAGATGCAGGAAAAGCCCTGGCGATCTGGAGAACCCCCTGGTTTCTCGCCGCGTCAGGCACTATGGGCATAGTGTCGCGTCGCGTGGTGGTGACCACAGACGCTTCCACCAAAGGCTGGGGAGCGGTCTGCGAAGGGAGAAGGCGTGAACGGTCTCTGGTCTGTGACAGAAGCCGCGTCTCACATAAATGTGTTAGAGCTGCGAACAGTAGTCCTAGCTCTACAACACTGTCTGCCCAGGCTGAGTGGTCAGCATGTACTAGTGAGGACGGACAACACTGCGACCTTGGCGTATATAAATCGCCAGGGCGGAGTGCGCTCCCCGTCATTACACCATTGGGCGACTCGCCTGCTCCTGTGGGCAGCGAGGCACGTCCTGTCCCCTCAGGCAGTTCATATACCAGGCCACCTCAACTACGGTGCAGACCTGTTATCGAGGGGCGATCCTCGAGCAGCAGACTGGTGCCTTCACCCACAAGTGATAGGTCAGATCTGGGTGCGTTTTTTTCAAGGCGCAGGTGGACCTGTTCGCGAACAGGCAGAACACCTGCTGCCCGCTCTGGTTCTCGCTAGGGGCGACGATCCCCCACTAGGCATAGACGCGCTGGGCCACCAGTGGCCAGCCCTACCCCTATATGCTTTTCCCCCGATCCCGCTCCTCCAGCAGGTGCTGTGCAGGATTGCGGGCGAGGGCAGGGAATTGATATTGATAGCCCCCCACTGGCCCAACCAGCCGTGGGTGGCAGATCTGGTCAATATGTCAGTGCAGCAGCCTTGGGAGCTGCCTCTACGGAGAGACCTCCTAACGCAGGCGCACAGGACGGTGTGGCACCCCCATCCGGAGTGGTGGCGTCTCAGAGCCTGGCACCTGAAAGGTGCAGGCTCAATAGCGTCAGGCTTGTCGGACGCGGTGGTGGCTACAATACAGAGTGCCCGAGCTGTATCAACACGGGCTCTGTATACGCTGAAGTGGCGCAGTTTTTGAGCGGTGGTGTGCTGCGCGTCAGCACGACCCCGTTAACTGCGCGCTGGCGTTATTCTAGAATTCCTACAGCAGTTGTTTGATGAGGGGAAGGCGGCTTTCTACTCTCAAAGTGTACATGGCTGCCATTTCAGCCTGCCACGCAGGCATTAATGGCAGTTCTCCTGGCAGTCACCCGCTAGCGTCACGCTTTATGGCGGGGGTGAGACGGCTCAGGGTGCCAGAGAGACACCTCATACCCTCTTGGGATCTGCTAGTGGTGTTACGTGCTCTCACAGGGCCTCCGTTCGAGCCCCTGGAGACAGTGGACATAAAGTTTGTCTCTTTAAAGACCGCCGCTGCTGCTGGCGTTAACGTCAGCAAAACGCGTTGGTGACATGCAAGCCCTGTCAGTCAGTCCATCGTGCCTTCAGTTCTCGATCGCTGGTGACAGAGTGGTTATGCGACCTAATGCTGCTTACACACCTAAGTGGTGGTAACCCCATTCCGCAATCAGGTGATTGAATTAGCAGTTTTCTCGCCTCCTCCTTTTGCGTCAGCAGAGGAGGAACGTTTGAATAAACTCTGTCCAGTGCGCGCTCTCCGCTGTTACGCAGAGCGCACTAGAGCTTTCAGACAGTCAGATCAGCTATTCGTGTGCTTCGGTGCACGCGCAAAAGGCAGACCTCTATCAAAACCGAGCCTCTCCCGTTGGATAGTAGAGGCTATCGTGTTATCTTATAAGAGCTTGTCTTAGATCCCCCGGAGAAGTTGCATGCGCACTCTACGCGGGGGGTCTCGTCTTCCTGGGCCTTACTAAAGGGCGTCTCAGTGGAAGATATTTGCAAAGCTGCAAGCTGGAGTTCTCGCCACACTTTCATTAGATTCTATATGTTAGAATGTGGCTGAACCTAGTTTTCTTCATAGCGTTCTGCGGGCAAGCGATCTCTGAATCCCTTGGCCTGAGAACGATAGATATGATAAGTGTGTTCATTAGTGTCTACATGTTATGTCGCACATGAAACATCCCAGGGTTTTCTTACGGGCGCAGGATCACGGATCCCTGTCGCCTATGATAAAGGTGGCCCTGTTAAATTCTTGGTGTTCTGCAGGCGAGCGATCTCTGAATCCCCTGACCTGAGAACGATGTATATGATAAGTGTGTTCATCGGTGTCTACATGTTTGTTGCACATGAAACACTCCAGGGTGGTTTCCCTACAGGCGCAGGATCGCGATCCTTGCCGCCTATGACAAAGGTTGCCCTGTTAATATGTTCACCGCCAGCGGCCGTATGAACCTCTATGAGGGCAAAGGCTTCAGTAGAGCTGGTGTGTGTAATTGGCTGCCACTGTATTATCACGCGGGAATGTATAGGGTCCCATTGTGTTATATCGCAGTGAACTGCGATAAGGAACGTCTCGGTTACTTACGTAACCTCGGTTCCTTAAGCAGGAACCAGATATAACAAGGTTGGCGTGTACAGTGTTACCTTGGATTGATTGTCTTGCTCAGTTTCTTTCCAAGGCAGATCTGGGCGCGCGTAATGGTATTATAGTACTCCTGGCAGGCGGGGCCAGGAGCGCGCGCTGACAGATCTCGCGGCCTTTCAGGCGTGAATAGATAAATGCTTCGATTTGTAGCCATGATATTCGTCATGTACCATTGTGTTATATCTGGTTCCTGCTTAAGGAACCGAGGTTACGTAAGTAACCGAGACGTTTTTCTCTAGAGTTCTATAAGAAATGTTCTATTCAGCTCTCTAGTCATCTAACCCTTGTTCTCACAGAATCCCTTGAGAAGGGGGTTCTACCACCAACAATGGCTCAGGCCTGCATTTCACTGTTAGCTAAGGGTGGGAAGGACCCATTGGACTGTGCTTCATACAGACCCATCTCCCTGTTAAACAATGATGTGAAGATTTTAGCAAAGGTGTTGGCAAGAAGGCTTGAGGATGTCCTCCCCTCTGTAATATCCCCTGACCAGACTGGGTTTATTAAAAACCGACAGTCATTCTTTAATATTCGTCGTCTTTTCAATATTTCAATATTTGATAGGGTAGAATGGGATTACCTCTTTACTGTTTTAGAGAAATTTGGTTTTGGCCCAGTTTTCATCTCCTGGATAAGACTGCTGTACAGCGCACCCTCTGCATCAGTCCTAACCAATAGTCAGTACTCCACTCCATTCTCTTTGCACCGTGGCACCCGACAGGGCTGCCCTATCAGTCCTCTACTCTTTGCCCTTGCTATTGAACCACTAGCAATAGCACTTCGCGATTCCAACCAAATCACAGGTGTGGTGCGGGGGGGTTCTGAGCACAGGGTATCTTTATTTGCCGAGGACTCTTGCTTTATATTTCTAATCCAGGTTGTCATTACCTGCTGCGATGTCCTTGCTTAATACATTTAAGCCAGTTCTCTGGATACAAATTGAACTTGCAACAAGAGCGAACTTTTCCCTATTAATCATCAGGCATCACAACTATGCTTAAATGTACCTTTTAAGATTGCTAGGAATAGTTTTACATACCTAGGGTTAATTGTTACACGCTCTTACAATCACCTTTTCAAGGCTAATTTTGCCAAATTGTTAGAACAAACTAAAACAAGACCTCTCAAAAATGGTCCCCTCTGAACATGACTCTCATTGGCCGGGTCAACTCAATCAAAATGACCATTCTTCCCAAGTATTTGTATCTGTTCCAGTGCATGCCTGTCTTTCTTCCTCTTTCCTTTTTCAAATCTTTAGATTCCATTATCTCATCATTCATTTGGAATGGCAAACAGCCTAGACTGCATAAGGCCTTTCTCCAAAGACCAAAAGAACAGGGTGGCATGGCTCTTCCCAACTTTAAATACTACTACTGGGCAGCCAACCTACGGTGCATGTTATACTGTTGGCGTTACCATCTCAACCTTGAATGTCCATCTTGGGTTTCCATGGAAAACAGTGCTTGTAGGCAGACCTCTTTGTCAGCATATTTGGGTTGCTGCTCTCCCTGGGATTAGTCGTACGCCTACAAACAACCCAGTGGTAAACCACTCTCTCAGGGTGTGGCTTCAGTTCAGGAAGACATTTGGCTTTCAGAGAGCGTCCCTACTAAGCCCCATAGCATTGAACCACTTATTTGGCTCCATCGATGGCAAGATAAGACATTTATGGCATGGCATGAACTAGGGCTACACTGTTTAAAGACCTAATTTATAGATAAGACATTGCGCTCTTTTGAGCAGTTGTCAAGACAGTATGACTTGCCAAAACGATTTTTTTCAGATTTCTCCAGGTCAGGGCATTTTGTGCAGTGTCAAGTACCAAACTTCCCATCTATGGCCACCTGTGAACCCTTTGGATGCCTTTCTCTCTCTTGACCCATTTGCTAGGGATCTATTTCAAGATCGTACAAATTAATGTCGGGTCTGGACTCTCCACCGTTGGCTGCAGTCCGAGCAGCCTGGGAGCAGGACTTAGGTCAATGCCTTCCAGATAGTAGCTGGGAGTCAATTCAAGACAGGTGCATGGATCTTCTATGTGTGCACGCCACTCCCTGATACAGTTTAAGGTTGTGCATCGTGTCCATTTGTCTAAGGTAAAACTTTCTAAAATATACCCAACTATTTCTCCCAAATGCGATAAATGTAAAAGTGCAGATGCCTCCCTAATTCATATGTACTGGTCCTGCCCCTCTCTAGAAGATTTCTGGCGTTCAGTATTTGAGACTCTCTGGAATTATAAACCACAAGATTGACCCTGACCCGCTTGTGGCACTGTTTGGGGTTATCCCGGAGGAACTGCAACTACCTGTAGCAAAACGTAAGACCCTGGCCTTTGCTTCACTGTTGGCACGCCGTTCCATCTTGTTGAAATGGAAATAAGCTGCCCTACCCAAACACACCCACTGGGTCAAAGATATACTGTCTTTTCTCTCATTAGAGAAAATTAGATATAGTCTCAGAGGATCAGTGAATACATTCTATAAGATCTGGAGCCCTTTTCTTGACAGTGTCAGCACTTCAGACATAATTGAGGACTAGTCCTCGATAATTGATGGTTTACCTTACTGAGCACTGTGGCTTTTCTGATTTTGAACACAACAGAGATAAAGTTTGGTCAGTTTTTTTTTTTTTTTTTTCTCCTGTATTGTTTCTTTGTGTGTTTGGGGTGGGGGGATGGGTGGTGGGATTTAAATTGTATACTGTATACATGTCTTGTTTGCAATGATATGAGAAATCAATAAAAAGACCATTGATTAAAAAAGAAAGGTCAAATCATGTGACCTCTCAACAGTTAGTGAAAGACAAAGTGCAGAGCGACTCATCATCAAGCTACTAAGCAAAGGACATCAGCTACCAAGACACAACAAGCTGTATGAGTGAAACATCAGGGCAAAGGCTTCACCATCAATGAAATTAGGTCCAATGGTTATTGGATCTGTGGACTGAGCAGAGCAGTTGCAACCTACAACCGTCACTGTGTGACATGTCGAAGGCTGAGAAGGCCGGTTGAAAGCCAAAGGATGAGTGACCTTCCTGTTGAACGAACAGAACCCACCTCACCGTTCACATACTGTGGGATGGACTGTTTTGGTCCTTTTTGGACAAAGCAAGGAAGAAAACAAGAAAAAAGGTATGGGTTGCTCTTCACCTGTTTCTGCTCTAGAGCCATTCATATTGAAATGTTAGAGGACTTGTCCACAGACATTCATTAATGGACTGAGATGCTTTATTGCTTTAAGAGGTGCTGTGCGACAAATTAAATGTGACCAAGGTACTAACTTCATGGGTGCAAAAAATGAATTGAATGCTGCATTGCAAGAGTTGGACATGAATAGACTGAATACATTTCTCACAGAAAAGCAGTGTGACTTTGTAATGAATGCACCTCATGCCAGCCATGCAGGGGGTGTATGGGAACGGCAAATAAGAACAGTGAGAAGCGTTTTCAACGCCACTCTGCTACTCTCCCCTGGTAGGCTTAATGATGCGTCATTGCGCACCTTCTTTTATGAGACCATGGCTATTGTGAACAGCCGTCCACTCACAGCTGTTGCTCTGAACAGCCCCAATAGTTTAGAGCCACTTACTCCTAACCACCTGATCACAATGAAATCCACCACAGCCTTGCCTCCACCTGGCAAATTTGCCTAAATGATAATGTATTGTTTGAGGAATGTATTGAGATTTTATGCCACCTTATCTCTTATAGATAATTAGGACTTTTATTTTGACAAAGTAAAAAGGTATTGCAGATTTCGTTATGTGTTAATGTAAATTTGTCAGTACGGCTACAGATTAAGTTACGGACGGATGCACATGCATACATTTCTAAAGTTTAATGGTTTTAATGGACCCGTATGAGGCCAAAGCTCTTACGGTGGTGATAGTTTGCCAGTTTATTGAATGTATAAAGAAGAAAGAAGAAAACGAAAGAGTAATTTCACCAGCAGTAAGTTTCATGCCACTTAATATACGGGGATCCGTTACACTCATTATTCATATGGAAAGTAATCTAACACTCTAAACCTGCTGCGGATTTGTTGTAAGACTTTCTATTCATACCCCTCAAGCACAAATACATAACATTGTATATGGGATAATGTTAAACTATAAAAAACTATAATATCAAATGTTCAGAAAGGCAGTGGTTGTGTTTTAAATGTAAATCTAAATGTTATTCAAAGTTCTTTGTCTAACTTAATCCCCCCCCTAACACACACACACACTCACAGTCCACAATATACACACACACACACACACACACACACACACACACACACACACACACACACACACACACACACACACACACACACATAAAGACTTGACTCCTACAGTGCCGTTTTGTCCCAGATGTTCACAACAGTCTGACCTCTGCGGCTTCTGTTCGGCCAAGCATGGATAATCTCTCATTTTAAATCCCACAACAGTGGAAGAGAAGGAAAAGAAAGAAAGTGCAAGTGGGAATAAGTGGGAAAACACTTTCACCTCCCTAGTGAGCAGCAGCATTGGGCGCCCAGCCAGGGATTTACTCCCAGACGTCCATTCAAGTACTCACAAGTGGGAAAATCTGCTTTCCAAATCAAGATTTACCCAAATAATGACACACACTAACGCCTGTTAGCGTCGAGGAAATCCCCTGATCCGACACATAACAAGTATTTAAGCACCAGGCTTTAGCAGCAAGGGAATAACGGAGAAAATAAAAGGGAAGAATATACTCGACAGCGGTGTGACTACCAAGATGGAGCAGTGATCCATTTATCATTCTCAGTTAAAGGAGCCTGTCCAAATATTTCTCCCCTGCCAGCTAACTCCCAGCCTCCCCATGAGGTTTTATGCTCAGTTGATTTATGAGTGGATGTATGGGAGAGTAAATGTATGGCTTTTTGGGGAAAGTAATTACAGTGACCAAGTCCATGGTGGCGCGTGCACAGGATGAGCATTCATGTGTATGTCGCATTCTGTGCAAATCTGAATGCACATGGCTGCCCTGTATGTTCATTTGTATGTTGTATGTTTATGGTGTCTGTGAGTGGGTGTGCATGTGAGTGTGTGTATGTGTATGAGAGAGAGAGAGAGAGAGAGAGAGAGAGAAAGAAAGAAAGAAAGAAAGAAAGAAAGAAAGAGAGAGAGAGAGAGAGAGAGAGAGGCTCCCCCCGGCTAACTTACAGTGCCAGTTTTCCTCGCCCTGGTCTGATGTTACTGCATGTTATACAAGCACGATACACAGTGACTCATTGTGCCCAAGATAGAGTGGGGGCACTGACAATCAGTAGGCCCGCACACACACACACACACACACACACACACACACACAAAAACACATGCACGCACACACACATGTACACACAAAATGAGGACGAGAGGAAAAGAAAGACACAGTTTTACTGTATCATTATTGCTGTAACATGGGACAGTACATTACCAATGATCCATTTTTTTATTTTGAAACAGACAGCACATCAGTGACTTTGATTTGCACTTTTCTTGTAGATGTTACTTACAGCCATCCGGAAACACTAAAATTAGTAGAATGCCAATTTATTAAAGTCTCAAATTTGTACTTTGTGTCTCAAACTATGTCTAGTTCAATCCAGCTGTAGATATGGATAAGTCGACACATGTGAAGTGCTTACAAGGCCAAGTATACTGCATATGTGATTAGCCAGTGGGCTACTATCCCTTGTGTGCTCTGTGCCTTCACTTCAGAATACGTGTCTCAGTTTAAACAGAAGTTTTTTTCAAGAGGCATTCAGGACATTCTGACCTTGATATCCCAAACAATGTTTACTCTGGCAGTACACATTGTACTCAGCGAAACTGAACAGGCTCTGAAGGAATGAGATGTCTTGTGCCGGTTATACACAGTGTTGCGCGTGCTGTGTCTTGTGTGTCCTTCTGCCTCATCTTGCATGCATGATGGTACTGTGTGGCATGTGGCATGTGATGTGTTGTTTTCCACTTTGTGTGAAGTCAGAAGCGTGCTCAATCTTGTGTGTTGATGTTGTTGTTGTTGTTGTTGTGTTGATGTTTTGTCTTGCATGCTATTTCTTTTTGTCTGGCATGTAGTGCTGCCTTGCTGCCGTTTTGCTGTTGTTCTCTCTCTCTTGTGCTGACGTGTTTTCTGTATCTTCCTGTGGCATCTTCTAAGACTGTCACAGCTCAATGAGCAGACAACTGCAAAAAAAAAAACCTACCCCTGATCAACTTCTCCTCTCTTTTTCTCTCACTTTGGCCTTGTCTCCCTTAATTTTCTCCCTCTCCTTTTCTCCCAGTCTAAACTCCCTGTACCTCGTCAGTGTTCACCCACACAGGAGAGAGGAGAAGGCTCCCATCTGTGTCACGACAATCGATGGTTGCTTTGCCCTCACACAGGGTGACCCCAGTGATCATCTTCACAGCAGCCAAAAAGAACAGACGCACACCCACCTAACACAATTATTAAATTACATGGGCAATAAGGAGTGAGAGACTGGAAAGAGAGAGATTCCGTGTGTGTTTGTGAGTGTAAAAAAGAGAGGGAGAGTGATAGATATAGAGAGACAGAGAGAGAGAGAGAGAGTGAGTTAGTGAGTGAGGTAGACTGAGTGTTCTCCTTATCCTGTAATGCCTGGAGCAGAGATGTGATTCATGTTGTTCCCCAACCTTTTCACACTGAAGATTATGGGACCAATTATGTATGACCCATTTGGCCCCACGAGGATCTCCATCTGTCCAGTGTCTACCCGTGGGATGCTGGAGACGTTTGAGTGCCTTGGACTGTTTATGTGCTCTAGTCCACATCCACCTGGGGCCCCCCCTGTTCTCCCATAACCCAATGTGCTGTAGCCTATGCCCTCCACTAATAAGGTTTCTCCCTCTATCTTTAGAAACAAAAAGTCAGCCATATTGCAATTTATTAGCCAATTAGTGAACCTAATTAACTCAGCTGTTGCCGTAAAATGTAGGCTCCACAGACCCAATGTGCTTAGCTGATAAGTTACTGTACAAACAGCTTGAAGTTAGGCTTGTGTTCCCTGCTGGGTGATTACTCCTCCCACCTCTGTAGATTTTTTTCTTCTGGTTTGAACTACCACAGGGAGTATGATGTGTGTATTGACAGACGGGTTCTTGGGCCCAAACCCTTTCTGGTACCCTAATGTGGCCCACATCCATTCCAGCATCAGCCATTATGTAGGTCGGCCTGAGCACCATTCCTTACTGGTTCAGCTACTAATATGCTGTTAGAAGCCTTCTTCATGAAGCTTTAAAAACGTCAAACAAAATAATGATATTTTACAGTAATATTAGTCAAAAACTAAAATCTTAGGAGGGTTTAGGTGCTTTATAATGTGAAGCCAGGGCTGGCATACAAATGAAACTGTACTAAAAGTACATAGTACCTCAGGTCACTATGTGTCAGGACAGCTAACAAACAATAGTCATCTGCCAGCATTCACTTGTGTAAGATCAGGCCATTTGTGCGGCATATACAGACTTCTGAGCACAACTGAACTGATTTGAAAAAATTAAACCATAATGATTACATATAAATTACATATAAGAATTGCAAGTCACATTTATTGCATCACTAGAACTCAACACACAATCACTGTAACTAGATTTATGGTTGCACACACACTAACACATACATTCACTGTATGTATGACTCGGCTACAATAAAATATAAATAATTTATGTATTATTTTCTGGTCCTCCTTGTTGTTAGAATATTAATAGGACAATCACAGTGGAAAATACAATTTTAAAATCACATAGCATATCGAAAACTTGTACCATGTAGAAAAACACTAATATAAAATCAAGAAACTGAAGATAAACATATACCAAACTGAACACATGTACAAGCAATACTGTTGTCTCCATAGAAGTAATAATTCACTATCCTCATCTGATTTGGTTTGCTACATTTCAAGAGCACCATATTCTCATTGCATATTTTACAGCTTTTTTGACATCAATGTTTCAAAGCTACTTTATATCGAGTGGATTTTGTGCCACCTTGAAATGCAAACACAATCTGGGATGCAGAGAAAAACAATCGCCATGACATATTGTTTTACAGTGCAGAGCACTGCCCGAAAGAATGAATGCCGTTTTCGAAAAATGGTCAAAATAATGCCAATTGTAGTTAAATAATTGCTTGAGAGACCCTGCATTAAATTCTGTTCAATAAAATGCATGTCATACCATTACCTACATTCTACTGCAAGCCCAGCTATTTGTACCAATCAGAAGTGTCAAATGACCTGTGTACTTTACAGTGAATGTTATGGGAACAGACACAAAACTATTGAAGCCACTTGGACTTTCTTCTTATCATGTGATTAAAGTTCTTAACCAGGTCCAAAAAATACCAATTACTTTCATAATCTGTGTTACAGTAACTGTAACCAAAGTGTTTAAAAACTACCTGTACTTAAAACATGTCAGAAAGTGTGTAAAGATACCAAAAATACTTTAGCACACATTTATAGCTTATACCATATTTTCAAATGAAAAAAACACTACTGTATACATCGAAGTGTACTGAACACATTGAGTTGCAAGGGACTTGCAAGGGGCTCAGATTTCTTGTACATTACTATTAGTTCCAGGATTCACTACATTTTGTAGGACATTTATTATGTGCGCTGCAACTAAAAATGTGTTCTGCAAAGCGGAATGAAGGTAAGATTGATCAAAATCATAGAAATGAAATGCACTCGCTCTGAATGCAAGAAGTCTGTTGATTTGCAAATAAATTGCTTTACTTGATTTGGCAACAAAACAATTTCCTTCCCAAACTATCCCGCATGGAGATTTATACAAACAATTATCAACAAATGAGTCCACACCAGTGGAACTGAGACCACCCTATTCTCTCCATGCTGAGAAGATGGATAATAACCCGCTCCTGCATCACTGCAAATGGTAGTTTTCTGCTAACGACTGAGCTTGGTATCTGTTGCTGCCAAAACAGATGTATTACTCCCGCAACGACGACTGCAAATGTGTCATCTCTCCATCTTGCTCTCTTTCCAGTATGTTTGCACATTTGAGCGGCATCAGTGAGACTACTCTGGGCTCTGTCACCTCCTCTCTTTCCCTTCTTCTCCTTCTCCCCCACCCCTCCGTCTCTCTTTCCCTTCTTCTCCTTCTCCCCCACCCCTCCGTCTCTCTCTCCCTTCTTCTCCTTCTCCCCCACCCCTCCGTCTCTCTCTCCCTTCTTCTCCTTCTCCCCCACCCCTCCGTCTCTCTTTCCCTTCTCCTCCTTCTCCCCCACCTCTCCGTCTCTCGCCCTGTCTTCCTCGCAGATGATCATAATAAATACTCGTATCAGCTGATCTCTCTCTCTCTCTCCCTGCAAGGAGAGGCAGAGCACAAAGCTGACATTGTGCCATTGTCTCTGCTGCTTCAAAGATGGCAAGTCTTTAAATGTTATAAAAAGAGATTCAAGAGCAAGAGGAGAAAGAGAGAGAAAGAGAGAGAGAGAGAGAGGGAGCGAGAAGCATGAGCTAAATTTGGACCCTAAACCACCTTAAGGAGAATGCCATTCTTTATGAGATTTGCTTCATTACAGCGGTAAGGGATAAAGCCCAGCCTGAACTGGAGAGAAACCGTAACACCAACAACAAAATGAATTGTTTGTCGTGATCACGTTATTCTCACTGCAGAACATCAGGTACTCCAACAGCTGGCCACTCAGCTGTGGTTGTCTGCGGAATATGAAGGCAACAAAAAAAGATATAAATAAATAAACAAATGAATATATACAGCCTACAGGGCCAGAACAGGCCTCAGATGGGAGAGACTATTGGATGTGTTTGCACAGCCAAGGTCCTATATGAGCTGGAAGCTGGGGTGGGAAAGAGAAAACAAAGAGCTGCTCCGGCCTGCTCCGTGTCTCTATGGGGACTTCCTCCTCTGCACCCATCTGCTCTCTGTCTGCGTTCCCCAGCACAGGGAACAACTCACAGCAGCACTGCACACTTCTGGCTTTGCATAACTTACCACATGAAATTTTTAACACATCGCCATATGTCAACCCCCCCCCCCCCCACACACACACACACACGCACACACACCCACACTCACACACACTCCCCACCTCCTTAACACACACAAGCACCCACTCCCCTGCTAGCTTCTCATAGTCCAAGTCCAGCAAAGCACAGCCAATCACAAGCTTGCTTGACAGGGGAGGGGGCCGCCTGACAGGAAAAGAGCATTCCCTCTCTGATTGTATGGGTCGCTAGTTACAGGCCTATTCCCATGAGATCTTGTGACTGTGAACTGACCCCTCCTGGATAAACAACCCTCAGGGGGAGGGGACCGAGCAACGTCACAGAGCTGTACCAATCCTGAGGGTGTTCTCCAGAGGCTTTGAAGCTCCTCCATCGCCATCGCTACCACAACGCCCCAACTCTAAGCAGTAAATTCACAAGCCCAAAAGAGATTCACAAGCCAGCTTCTCAGAGAAATCCCAGAGGATCACCCTAATCACCCCAGAACAAACAGGGTGGGCAAAGGAAAGTATCCCCCCTCCCCACCACTGAGTTTCCCCAGTGCCACCCAAACATGTGAAAATGCTGTCTTCATCCTCTGGCGTGTCATGGGGGTCATCATGAGGGGAGTCATGCCTATGCTAGTGGCTGATGAGGAGATGCAGATGATTGGTATAGTTATTACATCCCCAAAGGGTGTGATCATTGCACTGGAACAGATCATGGTGTGTGTGTGTGTGTGTGTGGGGGGGGGGGGGGTGGTATAGTCTTACATCAAGTCTTCCATCATTATGCAACCCCACTGGCAAATAGATCAATGCATTCAGTGAAGTCTTCCAATCCTCCACAGTAACAGTGAGAGAGATGCAGGACTGATGCACAGACTGATAGATGGATAGATGGTTAGCCTGAGGGAGAGAGACAGAGAGGAGACAGACAGACGGAAAGACAGACAGACAGATACCAGCTAGATAGATAGTCACATAGTCTTCCTTCATAAAATATGGCACATGAAGCAGTTCATCCTCCTCAACCCTTAAAAAAGAAAAAAACTTGAGCAGGCCAGTCAGCAGAGTGGGTGGTGGTGGGTAGGGGGAACCAGCCGAGCGTGAGCTGCCGACACAGGCAAAGCCTGAAGGGAGGGCTGGGTCAGACATCCTCTGATCACACCAGTAGCAGACAGCAGATATTTCACAAACACCAGCAGCTCTCCTGTGTGAATGTGTGTGTGTGTGTGTGTGTGTGTGTGTGTGTGTGTGTGTGTGTGTGTGTGTGTGTGTGTGTGTGTGTGTGTGTGTGTGTGTGTGTGTTGCGGGGGTGTTTGGTTATTATATCCTCCTTTCGCCAGGCTTTTCGAGGAGCACACTTTGTGGAAATAACTGCAGCGCTCAAGGCAGAATGTGTTATTTGGGGGGTGAGGCAGACTGGGGGAAAAATGAGATGTCAGCCATGATGAAGTAAAAGCCTGAAATGCAAAGCTGTTCTGGCCCAGACGCAGACGGCTGCCAGTGCTGAAGACAAATTGGGCTTTGATAAGAGGGAAAGGGTAAATAAGTCTGCATTACAGGCCTTCACATGCTTTGTGAGAAGCAATCCATCAGCGTGTGATTAAAGTTGTTCCCACCCCATTTTCTACTGTTTTACAAACATCTTGGGTTTTTTCCCCCCCTCCTCTTTACCCTCACATTGACTTTGCCATTATCCTTTTTTTCATGGCCATATATTCATAAGCATTCATAAGCCTGATTTCTTTTTTAGAAGCTATGTTTGGCCATCTGGGGCACCATGCTGGGTTCAGCTCTGTTGTCTTTCACTACATGATTCTCTCTCATCATCTGTTCATTTTGTCTCTGCTTTTCTCCCTCTTTCTTCCCTAAACGTTCCCTTTCATTCTATGCATTTCTACGTTGTACCTCTCTCTCTCTCTCTCTCCCCCTCCTCTCCACTTTGCCACTTCCTTCAAACCTTCCTCCCCCTTCTCTCTCTTCCCCTTTCTCTCTCTTTCATTCACCACCAGATCCATATGACCCTTGGCTCCTCCATCCATTCTCAGACCGGAATACCCAGCAGTGGTGCTGACACAGCAGAATGGCGACTCTTGAGGAAAAAGTACAAAGGCAGTCCAGGTCACCATCCTCCCTGTTTCCCCTCCTCTTTTCTCTCTCTGTTCCCTCTCTCTTTAATTCACATAGTCTTATCTCCCCATCACATCAGACGTCACATGCCTTCCCCTATTGCTCTGATTCTGGGTCCTCCGTAAGAGGAGGCAGGTCCTTGCATGCATTTCAGATTGCTCAATGAAGAGCCCCAATCCTGGTGCACATCTTTAACAGTATAAACGCAGTATTCCTAATTAAGCATACATAATATATATTTACCACTCTTAATTAACCTGTTAGTTCAGATGCGCCCCCTAGCGATCGCACAGGCACGATCGGCTGATAACATCTTAAAGGAACCCTATGCAACAATTTGACACTTTTTGAGGTATGGTTTTATAGGCAACTAGTTTTGGTACCATCCTCAAATTCATTCTGATAGCATATGGTCATGTGAAAGACAGATAAACACCTGTCTTTCCGACTAGCCATCCAGGATATGCACTATGTAGTTCTGTGCTTCCTGGCTGGAACACCTTGCAAAAATTTTAAGAAAAGCTTTCACAGCATGACATTGCCAGCCATTACTGCCAAAAGACCTCAGTTGGTGTGTTGGCAAGCTTCTATCAGTGTCAACTGGGTTGTTGGTGGTGTTTACAAGGTTTTTGCATGCCTTTTAGGTAGTTAGCTTGCTAGGAACAGAACTCCTTGTTGCTAATTTAGCTAAATACAGCTCGTCCATTTTCATTGCAGGCCATTCAAAACACAGTGAGCAACTCAAAGCGTCAAACAGGCTTTTGATCAATCTTGATTTCCCTCACACAAAGTATACCTCGATTTGCCTCTGTATACTTTTTCTCCCTCTTCATTGTACCAGGTAGGCTATTGTTATGGAGAGGCTAGGGCATGGTGCCAGGCTGGCGTGTGTCCCCAGGCTGTTGCCAACACAACCCCCCCCCCCACACACACACACACACACACACACAGCCCCCCCCCCCCCCCCCCCACACACACACACACACACACACACACACACACACACACACACACACACACACACACAACCCCCCAATGCACCCCCCTACCCTTGTCCTCTACCTTTTCTGATGCCAAATCCCTCTGTGTGGGACCGATCAATAGCCAACCGCACTCCCTTACATCACCACTGTACATCTCTATTGGGTCTGTCTGGAAAATGTTTTTGGTCTGGACTCAGGGTCCCGGGTGCATGAGGCAGACACAGTGTCGGTGAGGCCTCATAGACGTAAATCAAGAGGTGCTCAGCAACACACGAGTACAGTGACAGGGGATGCTGAGGAGGGGAAGGTTGGCAGAGGTGTGGAGGGGGTGGGGGTGGGGTGGTGCCTTTTAAGGGGTGATCGATCAGGTGGACAGCCACCGAGGCACACCAGGGTCTTGCTTTAGCGGCGGGTGTCTCAGAGGCGGCGGCACTGCCGCCGCAGACTAGCCTCTGTGACACCCACAGCGTGCAGCTGAATCCTCAAAGGGGCCGAGAGATTTGCCACTGTCTTCGGCGTGAAATAACTGCCATCCCAGCTACCCATGAGACAACGAGTGAGAAACGGAGAGAGGGAGAGAGAGAGAGAGAGGCTGAGAGAAAAAGTGTGAAAAAAAGAGAGGGAGAGAGAGAGAGAGTGCAGAGCATATTCCCTGTCAAAAGAGAAAATGAGATCAAGAGGGAGAAGCCATTAAAAGCAGCATGGCTGCCGGTGTTACATTGCATTAAGCATCTGGAATGTTGGACACGGCGGACGGAGGATGTCTCAGGCTCGGGCCTCCCTCATCTCCGTCTGAGCACCTCCCCTGGTGGAGGCTTTGGTTGTGCTGATGGCCCGCCGAGCGCTATCTATCTGGGCCTGTTATCTTCAGCCATGTGAGTGGGTGATGACTTGAAAAGTTCTCCAACCCGTGCAAGTCCCCGAGGCTTGGAACACTTGCATGCTACAGTGAAGCCAAAATGAAAGAAAAGGAGAAGGTCCAGAACAGTGTGTGTGCGTTTGTCTGTGTGTGTGCGTGTGTGTGTGTAGATAAATAGCTAGATAGATAGATAGATAAATAGATAGATAGATAAATAGAAAGATAGATATATAGATAGATAGATAGAGACTGTGAGGTTGGTGAATGTTAAACATAGCATTGCAGCAGTGGTACCCTGCTGTTCACCTCATCCTGGCTCTGAAGTTGAGACCAATGCTTCATCTGTTCACAGCATCACACAGAGCACAGTGATTCTGGAGTTTGGTTCATGCCTCCCTCTGACATGTTACCTAACACAAAAGTGTCCCAGCCCTGTTGTGTAAAGGGGAGAAATGCCCTTTCCCCATGGTTACACTAAACAGTAGCCAATGGCATGACAAACACAGTCAGAGCAATCATACCATGACAAAAAGGCCACTTGGTAGACTGCCCCATTAATGAAACCATTGAACTGGCAATGAAGAGCCACAGTTTCATGTACCTGCGGGTTGACTGCACTCATGATTCAGCCAAGCATGCATATGTGTGGATGTGTGTGTGTGTAGTGTGCACATGTATGTGTAGTGTGCGTGTGTACAAGCATAGAATATATGTGCAAGTATTTTCTATGTTTCTGTGCATGCAGGCATAACAAATCTAGTGGGACAAAACAATTTACTGTGAATCTTTATACTACAGACATCACTGTCTATACCATGACTATCTATACCATGACTTGAGGAGTCCAATGAGGAGAATCCCAAATTAGAATCCACATTTTTGAGAAGGTTGTTGTTGTTCGCCTTCTCACTCCAGTGGAGCATATTTTGAGAAGGTACAAGAAATGAATTCATTCTGACTTATTTGCTAAAAAGCATACGAAACCAGCCATTTGCTGGAAAGTTCTCGCCGGTACATTATGTTATGAAAATTCATGAACATGACTGTGCATATTTTTGTGGGGAACATTTTTAAATAATATAAAAATGATCAATGACAATTAACAGGCAAGTAATGGGTTGAACCACATGAAACCAGGCGAACTGGAGCAACAGGGTCTCATGAACAAATAACTGATTTCAGGCGACGTACAAGTAACTATCTGACTTACTATCTGACCCGTAACAAATGTGATGTCTGCAGCGTGTCTATGTGACACTGGTCTGGGACAACACTGTTTTATTTTTAAGCTCTTATGTAACTTTTGCCATCATTGACAAAAAAGAGGTGGCTGTGCCCTCTCTCCCCATCACAAAAGGCCAATCATGCTTCCTGAATCCTGAATACGTCAAACTTATATAACTGACCAGATAAATGTATGGTTAATTCAATACGACCAGCCTACATGCCAGTGTTATATTTTGAAATATGTGCTTGCAAAATTCTGATGCACCCCGCCTTTTCATTGCCAGTCAGTAATAACACTTATAGGCCAAAATAGGCCCCTTGAGATCAGTGCAACGACTGGAGCTGTAAAATATAAACTATTCCACAGTAGTGCCCTACACAATGGGCTGACACCAAAATGATAAGGACCTTCACACTGATTTCAGAAAATGCTTTTCTCAAATGACTGTGTAAGACAGTCAAGCCATACTTAATGTGGACTAACGGTGGGACAGACTTCATTCTTTCTCCTCTACAGCTCTTCTGCAGCCCCTCAAAGCCAGAATGGTTTCATTCCAATCCCCTCCATAATTAGGCTCAGGTGGTCATTAGCTGCTTAACAATGCCTGTGCCAGGTTGGCGGTTTGGATGATTGGAAAGAAAAATTCATATCAGGGTGTGTATCTCCCTCCCCAAACGTCTGTCTTTCTTCTCTGCTTCTCCAGATCTTCATCTCAATCCCTATTTCAAAATAATAGTCCCTTCACACTTTACATGCTACACATATCAAATTTCACACTTTAAGTGCTGCACATTCAATTCAATTCAATTCAATTCAATTCAACTTTATTTCGCCATGTATACAGATACTAGGATTTTTTTTTGTATTCTCCATGCAGGCTATAGTATCATATCATGCCTTTCAAGCTGACAGTCATTTTTGGTGGCCTTGATGGTTTTCTTGGAAATCTGTAGTTTACAGGAAAGAATCTGTGATCAAATTTAAAAAGGTGCTATTAAACAATAATATTTGAATTTATATATACTTCCTTTGTGTTGATTCTACATTAATTCAACGATTTTACATTTAAATATCCGTTATTAAAAGTTTCAGTATCAAGAACAAAAAGCGATAAATCGTGACTTATCACAGCAAATAGTATGATTACTATGTGGTTTTCTTTTTCAATCGATTGACAGCACTAATACAGAATGTTTCTAAACAAAAACAGATAGCATAGCATACTTTGTATAACTGTAACAGGTTATATTCACACGAATGCATGATGCAATTCAAAAACACTCACTGCTGGAGGGTAAGAAAGTAGTTGACTCTGGAAAGGATCTTGGCCTGGTCTGGTGGATCCACAGCAGATCAAGGCCAGACCCAAGCTAGATCTCTTCTAGAGTGGCCAGGTCTCATAGATAGCTACAGTAATGTAATCTAACAATTAAATATAGCACTATCATTTTTCCATACTCTGCAAATGTTGTGGGGAGAGTTGTTTTCAAGGGCAACAGTGAAACAGACATCCCTTATGGAATAGAGCAGACTTAACAGTCACAGACCTTAAAAGACTAAATGGACTTGCAGCTGACAGCTTCATTGCTGACTACTTTACCACTGAAGTCCCCTGACTGGAAGGCTATGAAAATCATGTGTGTTGTGTCAATAAGTAATTATGTTAGTCTTCAAACAGTTGTTTTACTCCATGTCACTGACCTCCAGTACTGACCTCGACAACATATTACTATTTCTTGTTTTTATAGTCACAATTTGAACAGTTGTTGGGAAGGCTAGTGTTTATTTTCTCTGCAATTCAAGTGAAATTTGATGCTCTGTCATACTGGTTAGTCAAATGAAATGAATGCGAAGACGATGAAAACAACGCCGGCACATGGTCAGACGCCCTGTGATAACGCTGTCTCACACACAAACACACACATCCCGTATCCTAGGTCAACACAACTGTCTGTAAACATCGGGGCCGTAGGCTTGTTAGAAAAAACCGAGGCTCAAACATTTACCTCCGGTGCCCTCCACACTGCTGTCCGTGTTAAAGGCGATATTTTCAGACCCCTTCTACTGCCCACATACAACCGAACGAACGCACATTTAAAGGCAAAACAGACGAGTACACAAGCCGAATGCGGGCTTCCTACCTTCGGTGTGACAGCTAGAGGAGAGGATGGTGTTAGGAGGTCTGAAGAGGTAGGGCAAGTACCGGGAGAAGCATTTCATCTTTTTGGCTGTTGTTTGCAGTGCATCACTCTGTAGTCCACATCGCACTGTATGCCTTTCGCGTAGACATGCAGGGTTAAATCTGAAGAGGAGTGAAGATTTGTAACCACAAGGAAGCTTAGGGCATCATCACTTATATAAACACGAATCCTGCCTTCCAGTCTTTCCCGAGTGGAGCGATGTCCGTGTACTGCTTTCCACGTTAACCATTCTCCCCTCCTGCTGCCAGAAAGGATGCGAGGATGTATTATTTTGCCAGAGTGAAGTGGGAGGGGGCTACGCAGAGAGGGCGGAAAACAGGGAGTTTTTTTTTCCTTCCAGGGGAGAGCACCTGCCTCTCCCGTGTTCACCTCCTACCAGTCGGCCTCGTACTACCCGCTGTCTCTCTCTGGAAGAAAGTTTACCAGTGCAGTGGTCCCTCCCAACTCTGCATCACTGGAGCGTACCAGACCGCGATGATTAAAGCATATTTTCTCGGTGGTAATGAATAGTCTAGGCGTAGTTTATGCTATTTAGTTTCATCAGCCTATTCTGTGATATGTAATTTAATACATTAATGTAATCGTTTTATAGTTTCCGTTATGTCGCTGAAAATCCTTACTGTAACACCCTTATGTGGGTCAGTAGGACAGAAAATGCCCGTTATTTATTTAATCCCCAGATAGTTAAAAATTAAATCTCTTGAGCATTTGACCCCTGCTTTAAGATTCCATGCACGCAAGAGAGAGAATTAGACATGGCCTATATAAACTGAATAGGAGGTGCCAGTGTTAAACGATATCTATCAAACGATGTAAATTAGCGTGACAAAATACATCTCCGTTTAGATGTTCATTTGGCAGGATGCTGTGATGTCACCGTCTTGCGCACAGATCTGTGTAAACCCTGGATGAGGTCATCATTCAGTCAGAGCTGAGCAGGGCTGGCCTCCTCTTCATATTTCCAGGAAACTGGATCCCACAATGAAGATCTCCAGCAGAGCGGAAAATAGAGTGTCAAACTCCTTTAGATTGATTGTAACGACCAATACCCATCGCATGGTGACACTCTATGCATTTGAGGGACCTAGTCTGCCTACCTCTGGGCCAGGAAGTCCCTGTCAAATATCATTTTGGGTGGTTCTTGTCTCGATCTATACTATCTGCTACATGCTATGACACGTCCAGTGGATAAAATACATTTAGACCTTGAGTTGTGCATTTTGCTTGTGTATTTACTCAAATAACGTATTGTTTTGTTTTACTTGTCTGTTTGACCATTGTCACATGATAAATGTATGCCATCTCAATATCCACTGTTGCCATTTTTTCTTTTTTTTAATCCATACATAGGAAAGGGGAGAATCAATACCCATTTCCTGCACAAGGGGCAGAGAAGCCATCTGTTTCTCTCTGGTGTATCAGCATATGAAAGCCTCTGATTCTACCCTCTCTCCTCCTCCTCCACACACACACACATATACCCACAGACCCACTTACACACACACAAAGGGAGATAGAGAGAGAGAGAGACAGACACACTCATTTTTTTTGCACTCTCTTAAATTGCTCATGTGTCATGTTCAGTAAGTGTGTCTGTTGGGGGAAGTGGGTGAGGGGTTAGTGGTCAGTGGGTGTAGGGTAAGTGTGATTCATATATATATACATATATAAACAGTACATGTAAGGTTGTGTGTGTGTGTGGGCCTTTTCAAATGTTTGCACATACAAGCATATGCACCCTTGTATTGTGGCATAATAAACTGCCTTACGTCGACCTCAACACTCTCCTCTCAATAACTACCACTGTTAACCCGCCATCTTTGTTTTTAAAAGTAACAACCCCAACAAAAATTGCCAGGATTGAGAGCACTTCAATCCAAAATGACAAACAACGACATCTCGCATAAGAGGTTCACTTCCATTAGCAAGGCCGAATCATTCCCATCTATCCACAGACTTATTTGTGGGAGGGCGGCACTGGTCTGGTAACCTAATTGGAGACAGTGAGAGGCCGGGCCAGTCCCTCAGGGCCCACGGTTTAGCCCAGCAGGGGGTCGACGACGGCAGACAGCACGGGCGCTCTATGCCCGTCCATCTGCCAGCCCTCCATCAAACACTTTCTCCCCTCACATGTCCTCTGTCTATGGGTCCACAACTGCACAGTTGGCTGAGACGAGAATGAGAGACCTTCATTTAATTTACAGAGAAACCGATTAGGAGGTGGGGGCTGGGAATGGGTGAGAAGGGGAAACAGCTTTTTTTTAGCATTGTTTGTGTTTTTAGCATTGTCTGTGTTTTGTACTTAAAGTCATTCAATCATAAAAATACTGTAAAGTGAAAAGCACTATCATGAAGCGTGTCCTTGCTTTTAACAGACAACCACGTGAGCTGAACAGTCATGCTAGGTAACAAATTGTAAATCAATAAAATACTAGTATGAACATTTAAAATAAATCTTTTTTTGGCTCATTTCTGACTAACATAGCCACCATAAACATCCACCCTCTCCCTTCACTATGTGGCACGCTTGCAAAATGACTGGCAGACAATCACTTTGATGTCCTTCGTTTTGTCCTAATTAATTTATACTATGAAAATTAAAATCTTAGTCTCTACGACTATGGATCCTAGGAGAATCCCATAGACATTTTGCTCTCAGAGCATCTATGTTCACAGTAGCAATCAACACACAGCTTAAAAAAATCGGCAGGATTTTAACGAAACCAAAATGTACAATATGAGAAGTCAGAAAATCTTCTTACAAATTCATGGTAGGTTATTGTAATGTATCTTCCCGTTTTTGAAAGTCTACAAGCATATACATGTAATAACAGACAGCAAAGTTGAAAGATGTACCTGTAGGTCAGCTGACTGAGCAAAGCAACAAGGCCAACATTACATTCAATCGTTGATGTAGATGTCAATACAGATTTAAATGTCCACCTTAACTGTACACTAAGTCACTTTGGATAAAAGCAGCTGCCAGATGAATAAACACACACAGAATTTCTTAACAAAATGATAGATTTTTTAAAGACCATACAAGAAAAGTTTCCACATGCTCACACATATCTGGTGAAACTAAAACCCACAGCTATATCAAACACATCTCTTAGCACAATATAAATCACATTCTCCTGAACTAGACTTGACTAAGGTCAAATGATCAGGCTGATTGATTTAACTGAATGTGCCAACAGCCAGACTCACTGTGGGTTTTTTTGCATGCCGTGTCAGACTGCTCAAAGGTCACCCTTGACAGCAGGCCAGAGGAGAAGGCGAGCCGACTCAAAGAGCATCCAACATTAAGAACTGCATACCAAGGGCTAAGATAGAGTCAGACACCCTTGGAATTCAGTTCTCAAAGCCATGACCTCTAGTGAAACGACAGAACCACCACGTGCAGTCACCACCAACATGAAGTCACCACGTGCAGGTGATGTTGCCAAAGAAAATGGGGACAGAAACACTCACCAACTCATACACATGGATATAAATACAGCAGTAGTAGATTATAAGAATTGTACTGTGATGTAAAATTATACTACTAATAATATTCAATAATAACAATAACAATAATTAATAATAAATACACAGTTCGAATTACTTGAATTGATTATTGTTTGTCAGGGGTTGTGAAGAATAGCATGACGTGCAAACTTAAAATGTACACAACCCTTCTCTAAACTTCACGTAACACACAGAGTGTGAGATATGCATATTAACATCAGCAACAGCAGCAGCTGGTGAAAATCTTTGTTGAAAATCTGTGACAGTAAACTGTGATCCCGTCGCAATATCAAAATTAGTATCACTTACTTTGTCTTTTTATGGTCTACAGAGAAATACATATTTTTCCAAGACATATGCTGTTGCATAAGTAAACATTTGAGATTGAATTCTAAAAATGTTTTTCCCTGAATTAAGTTAATTAGACATGGAGTAGTTAACAGCAACTAATGTGTTTATCCAGACTGTCATAAATTCATCTTATTTTAGTCACAAACTATTAACAGGTGATAGACATGTTTGTAGTTTCAAACCGTTTGAAACGTTTGAATTTCAAACACATTGCTGGTTTTAAATCTGTAAGGGTTAACGTATGATGAAAATATAAAAAATATTTGTAGCCATTTTCAATTCCGTATTGAGAGAAGGCTCAGGAGATTTTCTTTAGTTCTGTACCTGCTACACCTTACTAACACAACATTAATATTACAAAACGTGACATTTTCTCAACACAGATTCATATTTTTAAATGTAACATCATAGCAGATCTCAAAACAATTCAAGTCAATTCAGTAGACATTAATCAATGTTGCTGATTTGATTTTATCCTGTAGGCCTGGCCATTTTCACAGCATCAATTAATTTAGTGCAACACAAAGTTGAAAGTCAAAAAACAATTCAAGAGCAGCTAACAAATCAAAATCCTGTATAAACCATGTGAAACAAAAATGTAACTACATATATAACTAAGATGGAGACCACAGACCATGTAAAGCTTCATGAGACCAGAATTAAAATTAAGTTTCAGCAAGGAGAGTAACAACAACCAGTGAAGTTCAGTAAAAAACGGTAAAAAAAAAAAAAAATTATCTAACACATTCTCCTTAAGACCTATTGGAGAAAGTATAATGAGAAACTGCATATTGATCTGAAAGTTTTAAACTGGACAAACATTTGAAGATCTGCCTATAGTAACTCACTGATTTGGTTGTAAAGATTTAGTAGCAGGCTACACATCCATTCAGTTGTGCAAGTGTGATAAAATGTAAGTATAAGTGTTGCTATCTTCACCTATGGAAAGTTTAACAGCAATAACAATACTATAACCCTATCAAACTAATCAATGGAAAACATGTCTAATGGGCCTGGATATGTGAAACAATGTCCTCAAATAGTCATCCATTCAAAACAAAGCCACCCTCGCTTTCCCTTGCTCTGAATATAGCCATCTTTTTTTCTTTCCCTTACCTGCTATTTATCTTTCGGTTTCTTACAATGTCTTCACCACTTGTGAGTCATTTTGGTACCAGAACCACGCCGTTGCTGATTCATGCAGCTGAAGTAGCCGGTAGGCTATCTTAAAGTTGAGTAGGTGACACTGGCCGCCTACTCGCCCTATTATAGTCTGCAATGTAAGCTAAAGCAGGCCGCCTTTCTTCTCATTTGCATACGGTTTATTCCATTTTACACACAATATTCATATTTAGTTGTGGAAAGTCCCTTCCCGCTGCCTGTGTAACAATAGTCCAATTGCACGAAAAGGATGTTCAACTAACGTCATGAAACATCGCCTTGCAAACATGCGCGAATGCACGGGTGCACTTGCCAAAGAACAATTTCTTATTTGTTTATTTTTTACATTTTCAATGTCACTGCAAATATGTTTGCGACACAGTGTCAACCACACTGCTTTGAGAAAACCCCCACTGCCAGAGGAAGAGGAAATTTTGGTCAGTGTTCGATACACCATTTCCGCTCTGTAAACTCCGTGGGTTGCGACGGGGAAATCCTGAGTCCAATGGTACACCGATAAACCCATCCGCATTTCAAACAGGAAGTTTTGCCCCTAACTGAAATGGCAGTTTTGTCACAACTAGCCTAGTTTTTCAAAAGGGTTCTACTTAAACCATTTGGATTATAATGTAATCAAAGTCATAAAAATGGTGCCAAAAAAAAAGTGCATAGATGCAAACAGACCAGATATGTTACCAACACTGAGGTGTTTAGGTAACCTAAACCTATCATATAATGTCTATTTAGCTGAATAAGACAGTTGTATTCTGTGTGTGTGTGTGTGTGAGAGAGAGAGAGAGAGAGAGAGAGGGGGCTGGGGGGGGGGAGTCACCAAACTTGTTTTTACTTTCAGATTGGTCTTTGATGTGCATGAAAGCATTGATTTCTAAATCATTCACACAGTTTGTTTCATCTGAGCAGGAACAACATATGGCCCTAAAGAAACATTGCCTAATGTTTGGGAACATCCCTTCACAAAATCAATGAAGCACAGTCTCCAGTAAACAGTCATGACATCAACAGTCTTTGAGTGTGTGTGTGTGTGCGGACGTGCATATTTGCTTGTACGAGTGCGTGCTCTTGTGAACGTGTGGGTGGACTGTATTTGAGGAATCACTTCAGGTTTATTACATTGTCTCCCTGTATCTCGTGTGTGCATCCGCATGACTGCCTGCGCTTTCTACACCTACTGCTTACCTTGCTGGGCTCACATGATAGGGGAAGAGTGTAAGCCACATGAGCTCAGTTCATCGCGGATAACCTGTTGTAGTAGACTGAGAGCGACAGGGGTGAGAAACAATAGTTTACAGTTTACAGTTAGTGGAAAAATGTGTGTTTAGTCATATTGAAAACATAAGACTTCAAAGCATCACTAAGGAAAGAGACCGCGTCAAAAACAGAGATAACTATACAAATATTACTGTATTCACGTGGAGGCCTATAGCCTAAGGCGCAGTCTGCCATTCTGACAAAAGGTTGTTGATTTTTGTGGAACAGCCAATGAAATCACAACCCTCCCTACCATGCTTCTAAAGCAACGTGTTGATCGACCAGAACAGTGTATGGCTTAGTACAATCCACTTTGTTTGTTGCCTAATTGCAGAAACAGGACTGTGTACGAACACCAGAGTGTTTTTTTGAGCTCACATACTGTGGGGGCGTGGAGGGCTGTGAGGGGACTGTGAGGGGCAATTCTCTGAATTTGACTAAAAGTATAGTGGATTAGAATCACAGACTGTACCTTTAACATAAGTTAAATATAGTAGTAGTGTTTCATGAATATGAACAAAGCAGTAACTAGTGCACTTAATATTTCTCAGTGTTTCTCAGAGTTCGGTCTTGGACATACTCATTTACTAATGATTTTAATAGTCTTGTTAAGCGGGTCTGGCTTTTGAACAAATAACCAACAAACCGACCAATATAACACATATTCACTAATTGAAAATATACATATTACTGTCAGACAATAGGTAGAGTCCCAGATACTCCAAACCATTACACTGCTTACATATAATGAAAATAAAGCAGTCATATAGCCTAATCAAGTGTAATCAAAGGAGATCACTCAGGTACTGTTCATCACAAGAGTTATTCATGAAACCTACATAATGTCATTAAATGTGACTTTGCCTGTCCAGTCAGGCTACCAATTGTGCTCTTAAATCCACATCTATGACTAAATATTGAATATCGTCTTGTGCAACGTGTTAATAGGTGAATGGACGTCGAAACACAGGAGGTGATCTGGAAAGTTCCCAGCTGGTTCTGAACAAAGCAAATATAAATTAGGATGTTGTGGTCACTGAGTCTGTCCACTGTCAGTCACAGATGATGGTAACCGCCTGCAAGCAATGATGGTAATACGCAATGTGTTTTCATCTGTGGGTGTGAGAACCAGAAACATTGTCTGTGGACCTTACTGGAATGGTGCTTCCATCTGGTGGTTTTGCCAAAAGAAAACTGCCATTAGCCACACCAGTTTACTACTCATGGCTAATAGCATGAGATGCCAGTGAATGTTCTTGTGAGGACATGTGGTGTCAAGGAGACGGAGGGTTAATGGCCAACAACAATTAAACATAGCTCTTCAAGTGGGCTGTGTGGTGTTCTGCTACACATAGATACCAATATCATAACCGCATGTTTTGTCACTAATGTGTTTGTTTTTTTCTTCTGCCTACAAGAAAGCAATATTCCATTACAAAACCAGAACCTCTCATCTCCATTTAGTATGGGCTGCACAGCAGTGAGGAATGCAGTACTGCGCTAATGAATCAGGAAAATGTGCTTCCATACACTGCACGTTTCACACCATGCGTATTGATACAAAAACACATACATGATAACACAAGTTGACTCTGTCTCATGCAGTACAGTACAGTAAATTACATTAATCATATCTAGGTTGTTCCTCAGTCACACTATTTAAATGAAAAAGTCCAAATTGTTTTAGTTTCTTTAAGACGTGGAATATTCACTTATAGCATTGCTGTAGTGTAGAATCCATTGTGAGATTTTGAACTTAAATCTTAAATCTTACAGAAGGCAGACGTGTCAAAGTACCTGTGTCTGGGTTTGAGTGAGAAAACCTACAAAGCAATGAAAAAAAGGAACCGTCTACTCTGGGGGGGGGGGGTAAACGTGATTGGGGAGTCACGCCTCACCCTCACAAGCCTCACCTGGGCCAAGTAATGGAGGGCACAGACTACATAATTGAATAAAGATGCCATGAACACATGCATCATCTATGCTTCCTGAATCGCACACGTCACCTTTGATGCTGCTTGAATTCTAGTGTCATCTTCATTCAGGTTTTTGAGGTAAGAGATGGAGGTTACATTTAGGCTACTTTAAGAAAACTGATGGAAATAAGATAATGCCATCTGATTTGATGCAGGAGAAAAGACTGCAGTTGGCTGAGTCAAACATGAATGAACAACTCCCTCTGTGTCCATCTTGATGCATATCTGTACTGGACAGTTCTCATTTTCACCACAGGGTGGCACCCAAGAACTTTGTTCACAGTGATAATGGCAGCCCAAACTGGATACAGTCAGAGTAAAACAGTCAGTTTAATTGATTGCCAGTGTACAGATACACATACAGTTGAACATCTCACAATTATCACAGTATGATGCACCATATACTGACGAGAAAAAACCATGGACGCATATTATCATTTCAAATGAGGGAGACCCTTGGTATCACGTTATTTATATACAGATGAAGACTCAAACCTTCTGGCGAGACCCCACTGTTGTTTCTTTAAAACTTTATTAGTACTCAGTCCAAGTGGACTTACCTTTCATACTGGGCATACAGTTGGTCCACAAGGTCAGCCTATTGCCTTTTGTTTGTAAATGTAAAGGTCGGGAAAAAAAACAGTTGCAGTCATTTGTGTGGGTCAGACATTATGTGCAGTGCATTACACACATGGTATTACACACACAGTGGTTTATGATTCATCCATATTCATCACCTAATCATATCTCTACTCTTTATTACCTCACCAGCACAATTGCCCTCATTACCTAGACCTGAAACCACATACAGCGGAGTACAGCACTGTCCCTCCTCATCAGTGAATTCTTCAGAGATTTCTCTTTGACTACATCTTTCCTACATCACTCCCTACCCATCACACTGTGTCCAATTGCATCAGCCTTTGTCATCCACTGCATGCCAGAAAACAACCCCCCCCCCCCCCCCCCAAAAAAAAACACACCACACACACACACATGATATGTCTTCATGTTCATGGCCATTAAGTGAACCACAGAGCAAAGTTAATGTAAGCAGCGCAACATAATTGTAGTTTTTCCTGGGAGGATTCCTGCTATGACCACTCTGGTCCGGAGCGCGCTCCCTGGCGCGGGTCCAAATGCTCTGATATTTTGGCATTTGGAAATTCAAGGGATGTTTCTAAAATAAGTGAACAGAATGAGGCGAGCGCACATGTGGGTGCGCTGCGCAGCGCTGCACTATGTAATACTTTTTGTCCCTGGATGGGAATTGGACCGGCGCCATCGGCGAGTGTACAATCTGGTATTAATCACAGACCCACAGAAAACATGCCCTGTTTCTATGTGATTCCCATTTAAGGCAGTGGAGTGGGCATATATCTGCTACAACACCTCAGGTCTGGGCTCCCTCGCTCTTGTATAAGACAATACGGGCCGCTCACAAGCGTGTGGCATTTGCATCCAGCATGACTTGCTGCTCTCGTTAAAGTCTGGCACGCAGGGAAAGGGCTTTTAAAAAGCCAGGCCAAAGCCATTGCTTGGGTTTCAATGTCAACATGTTCAATTAAGTCACTCAGAGTGGACCGTGGGATATGCAGGATACTGGTGTCTCCCAGGGTACATTTTGTGACACGGAATTGTAAAATTAAAAGCAAAAACAAAAAATGGGAGAAGAGGGAAATAAAAAGCCATTGCGGTTCCAGGTCTTTCGCTAAATTCAGCTGTGATACTAGTTCTCATACCTTTACGTTTCAACAGGAAATTAACGACTCCCTGGCCCCCCATTGTAACCCGGCCTTGCAAAAACAAACCAGATCACATCCGCAGACAGGAAAACAGCACATGGTTAAACCTATATTTGTTCTTTGATTTGATATTCACGTACAGTATGTGTAACCAATTATGTCTGGAGAAATGACGCCCGACTGAATGCTGTCTTCGAGTTTTTAGATGAAGTCTTGCAATGGCCCGATAACACTGCCATGTACACCAACGTATTAGTTTGTGATTAAAAACTGCGTTCATCATATCAGTGGTAATACAACCCAGTTCCTGGGTCTGACATTCGTCATTGTCTGCAGACTTTAGGCAAACTCAGACAGGATTACGTAATTCTTTGTACAACTCTTTTTTTGTTAATAATGACTGAAAGCTCAGACTATTGAAGAACCTTCAAATGTATGTCCTAATTCATGTGCAGAGCAGCACTGCTTGCCTGGAGGGATCCAGTAAAGATATTGGCCTGGCTCTCATCCAGAAAAGGTTTGTCTGTCCCACAAGTATCTATTGACTCCCCCCCCCCCTATTTTCAAGTTTTATTAAAGCTTTTAATAGCAATTGGATCACAGAATCCATTTATAATTGGTACTGTCGGTGTAGAAGTAATGGCCTGTGTGTTGTATTATTCCTCTTTTTAGATCATTTGAAATGTTACAAATGTAAAAGAAACGTAGGTTATGTTTTGCTGTTGCTTTATCAGAAGTTAATGACCCGTAACATGTCAGCACAGTAGCTATACAGTACTGGCTCCAAAACAAAACCAGGAGAGGGAACTGATAACCCGGCCGGGGCTGACACAAGGGTGAGCTGCAAGAGCAGGAAGTGTTGCCACGGCAGCAAACGTATAGATTGTATGGTTGGTTTAAAAAAATCAGAAAGGCATGCAATGCGTTTGTTTGCACTGGAGATTGAAGGGTGGGGGGGGGGGGGCTAGGGGTGCGCGCCCCGCGGACGGGAAACCTAATTTCAACAAGCTTGCGATGATTACGGAGATAGCCATCTTGCTCGCATCATGTTTGTGGTCCAGGCCTGTTGATCTAACCCTGTGGCACTGGCCTGGCGTCACGGGGCCAAGATGGCAGGTGCCTGAGAAGTGTGAAAGACAAAATAAGGTGGTAGGAAACCGATAACTGACCGAGACACAGGGGAGGAGGGTTTTTCCATCCATAGTCTGGCTGAAGCTGAAGCTATTGTACTTGTGCTTTGGCATTGGAAAACATGACGTATTCTGTGCATATAGAGTTTGTGCATTTTACTTTTTAAATTATGTGAGAACATGGCAAGGTGTTCTGAAAGGAGTGCGAGGGAGATCCAAACAGACAAGATGTCAGTAGTGTTTCAGCCTAGAAATAGCGATATAGCTTTCTTTTTCTGTGCTAACATATCAATTCATTGCAAACTTCATGTTACTTTCTCTAGGTAACATTTGTTAGTATTTCTTTTTTCTTTTTTTATGAGGCAAATGAAGAAATGTGTATAGAAATGCATTTTTTTTACGTCCTACCGGCCACTACCCACAGAATGACTTCAGCAGACTATAATATTTACAATGAAAACAATTATGATGAATGATGGTGTCTCTTTTTTAGGCTGAGAACGTGTCACTGTTTCCTGTTTATGGTTGTCTCAGCAGGTGCCCCTGCACAAGCTGATGTCACCGTCCCTTTAAAAAAACATGCCGACGTCATGGTGGAATGAGAGGTGTTCTGCTTGCAAAGAATAAATCACTTAATACCTACTGAAATAATAACATTAGGGCCTCTTAGATCACCTTATAACTACTTAAGGGTGTGGAATCCATAAAACATTTTGAGCATGCCGCACCTGAAGCAACAACAGCATCTCTATTTCTCACAGGTATAACGGGAGCTCTATGAGCACAACAACAACACCTCTATTTCTCACAGGTATAACGTGAACTCTATGAGCGCGACTCTGTTCAGCTACATGACTGCTGTTCCTCCGGCGCCGGTGGAGTTTTCAAACAGCAATCGATGAGAGAGGCAAACTGTGTGTGTGTCAACACAGACACACACACACACACACACACACACACACACACACACACACACACACTCATATAAAGACACACACACACACACACAGACATACGTCCACTGACAGAGAGAGAGACACACAGACACACTCATGCACAAACACACACACACACACACTCATACACAGACACACACACACACACACACTCATGCACAAACACACACACACACACACACTCATACACAGACACACACACACACACACACACACACACACACTCATACACAGACACACACACACACACACTCATACACAGACACACACACATGCACGTGTCCATTGACAGAGAGACGTATGGACTTACAGAAGCATAGAGGCAGAGGCTGTTCTAATGGCTCCTCACTAACTGTATAAATCCGCCCAGAGTAAAGAGGTCACAGTCTTGGCATCCTTGGGATGTATAGACTAGCTGTGGTGCATAGTGCAAAGAGAAACACACACACACACACACACACACACACACACACACACACACACACATTATACACATAATAATACAAATTACCGCCACTAAACATGCCGCCCCCCCCCCCCGCCACCTCTATGTTCTCATCCGTGTGGTCTGAGACGACAGGCCTGTCCAAGTCCTGTCATGCTGGTGGACCAAAACACAAGGCACCTTAACACAGCGGTCCCCCCCCCACCCAGCAAGGCCCTCTTAGGCGCCAAACAAAGAGAGTCTTGTGGACTGTTTACCCGTGTGTCTTTAGCGTTCAGCATTGAGATGCTTGCGTGTAACTACTTTTAAAGTTCAAGGGTGAAAATATGGGATTGATTTTTTGGTGCAAATGTGATATAAATTAAAATCTGTGTTGTGGGGCCTATACTTTCAAGTCCCACGGCAGTGATTTCATTTCTTGTCTCATTGCGTTGCCAGCTTTGACCTTGCCTTGCTCCTGTCAAAGTTGTAACCGAATACTCCCACCAAACGCTACGTCAGGGGCCAGCCCCCCAAAATTCATAACGCTGAGCTTAGTCTCCCCGTTATCGTCCGTGATCTCGCTGTCTCTGCCAGGGCGAGTGTCAGAGGAGGGGGACTCCCGCGTTCATACCTGTATACATGCACGCTTTAACCATGTTTTGAAATCTTGACACATCTTGTTCTGCACTGTAACTAGCTGAACGCAACTCTCCACAAACCCCTCAAGGGTTTTGTCTGCCATTACATCTGATAAGGCACTGAGATACTCAACAGAAAAAAAGCTTATGACATGACCATATACCTCCACTTGCTTTTTAAGCATAGCTTTCAAATCTATATATTTTTTTCTTTTGAAATATTCCTCCCTCTGGACCCCTCTGATGGATTGCCTTGCTCCAAAGTTGTTTCACTTTAAATTTTCCACTTGTCATGTATGTACCATTACTGGAAAAAAAAAACGGATTTGTTTTCATAAGCAATTATAAATACAGTGCCCCACTCCCATTTGCTATGGCAATCTGCAGCCATTTTCCGTGAAATGAGCTGAATCAGTGTTTTCCATATACTGTAACATAGTAGATGACACATCCCTCCCTGTCCTGGTTGCCTCCATGGCTGAGTGGACAAGTATGCCCCTCCCCCCCCCCCCAAGGTGCCTGTCACATGTGTTGTTTGGGAGGCAGGCGCTACGATAAAGCATATCGAGTGGAATTTGACCGCGCCACCAGACTGAAGACGCCCGATGTGTCTGACAGGGATGCCGTTGAGGAACCCTGAACTGGTGATGACTTCAGCCAAGCTGGAGAGAGACATGCTATAAAAAAAAATCTTTAAATTAAGGACTCTTGCAAGAAAGGACAAAGTGGTTTTGTATCGAACCTACAGTCAGTTAAATGATCAATGGTTGTTGGAGTTGCCAGTGACACCAGTTGCAACAGTGTGATTGGAGCAACTTATGATGTAAAATAAGAATTGAAACTCAGATGAAAGAAACAAAAGCTCCAGTGTAAAGGAAGCATTGTATGTTGTTAGCCTATTCAGTGATGTTATTAAAGAGATCCTGGGAATTAAGTGTACTGGATTATTTAACATAAACAAACCATGAACCAGTTAAATGCATTTAGATTTATTGATGTTGAATTTTATGTTTCATTCATGTCATCTACCCCATTAACTAAAGTTTATAAAGATTACATTAATGTGAAGTGTTGCCTATATTTCTCTCTCAGTCAAAGTTCTCTGCCCTATAATCCCTCAGTAACCATCACCTAATCACAGAGCCTTGTCATTAGAGGTCCCGGCCTGTCTCACACAGAGGTAATACTTCACTTGAGAGACTGAGAGTGACTGGTCCATGACCTCAGGTCTAACATAACATAATGTTCACTAAGTCTCCAACTCACAGTCACTTTCGAAGTGTGTCAAGTTTCCATGAATTCAAACTGCCACATAGTGTATATTTGTAATGTATGTCAGAAGAAAATAACATTGTCCCTTGAGTATGGTGCCGAGGGCTGCCGGCACATAGAGAACATATGGAGGTCATGCCGAAAAAGAAAGAGAGAGAGAGAGAGAGAGAGGGGGAGAGAGAGAGAGAACTTAATGTGTCTTCTCTGTCTGTAGGTCCTTCTCAGAGCTACAGGCCTCAGTGATGTCATTAGTTATTGTAGGCCTCATTCCAGGCCTGACCAGCAAATCTCCCGACCATGCAGGATGCGCTTCAATAAATCTTGCCGAGTGTCTGTAGTTATCCAGGAACGTCACACTTTCTCAGGAACACACTGGACTGGATAAACCCTCTGCATTAAGGCATTTTAGGCGTGACTAGCATTCCAGCCTCAAAGTGTGCATATGTGGGGTGTGTGGGTCTGTGTTTGTGAGAGGTGTATGTATGTTGATGAGTTGATATGGGTTGAGTGTGACAGAGTGATATGTGCATTTGCTAAACTGAATTGTTTGATTTATTTATTTATTTCGACTGGTAGAACGGGTCTCAAGGAATTCCAAGAGCACTGCTTCGCCTCTCCCAAGCCATGGCACTCTCCCCAGGGAGCAGACATAGTGATCCACTCTATACCCCAGAGAGAGTCTGACTCCGGGATGAAGCTGGCCCTGATCTGGCCCTGATCTGGCGCTGTTCTGGCCTGATCTGGCGCTGTTCTGGCATGGATTCAAAGTCAGCTGTTAGGCCTGTCTAGGATACCCTCCACATTCTGGAAGATGCCTGGTAAAAAAAAAAAAACATCTGCAACACAAACAAATGTAAATGTACTGTAATGTTTTTAGGAGCTGGTGGTGGTGGTCTTGGGTGGACTTTCCACAGTCTCGCCGGCCATCGAACCCACCGTGTGAAACAGTATCGAACAGGGAACTCTGACGGATGGCGTGTGATGTCAGAAGTAAAACAATGATTATGTCGCGAATACCAGAGACTCTTGTTTTTTTTCCGGGCTTCAGTCCATTGAGGTCATCCCCAGCACTCAACCCTTTGCCTCGATAACGTCCGCAGGCCTACCTCCTATCTTGACTTAGCATGGGAAGGAACAGCGCCCGTTGGAGCGAATTAGAGTCACTGGGACAAGCCGCATACTTCAGAGACGCATGGACAAATCGTTGCGGCGAGAGTCTGTCAGGGGAGAAAAGGCAGCGTGTCAAAATGAAGTATTAACAGCTGCGTCTTATCACACTCGGGCTAGCTTTCTCAGAGCCATAAGTATCGCTCCGTCCTCCGACTCATCAGCCCACGGGTATAGACATCAGTGTGCTGGTTCGCCAGTTTGGACATGCGCACACACTGACAGATCTGATCCCGTCGTGGAATTTCAAGCGGTCCCGTGCCACAAGGCCTCGCATTTGTCTGCGCAATTATCGCAATCTGGACAGATATACAGCACAACCAAATATGGGATGACTCATATTGCAGTCTTTTTTTCCACCCCCATCTCTCTTTTTTTCCTGCACTCTCTCCCTGACATCATAGCTTGATGAAGCACCATCATAGTGGATTCTAAGATACCCTTGTCGAGCAAAACACACAACAGGTGAAGTTTCAGTGTGTCAGGAGCATCGATCTTTATCTGATATGCAGAGCCAAGAAGAGAGAGTTTAAATAGAAAATGCAACAGCGCTGAACATAAATTTAAGAATTACTGTCAAACAGTGTTATATTAATACGACATAAAAAATAAAAGTGGTGCACTTTTCGTGATTAATGAGAGAGTTGAGAGGGAGGGCTGAAATGGGGGTGGGGGTGAGGGGGTTGGGGGGGGGATAACCAATGTTGGAAGGCTTTGGCTGATAGGTGGGGGTTGGGGGGAGGTTGTAACTGCTCATAGTTTTAGCATTAAGCTCACAGACATTGCTGCCAGACACTCTAAATTCAATATTTATTTCTGTCCTGTCTGATAGTGCTGAGGCTATGTATGGTAACAGGCTGAGAAGGCAGGTATGTGGCCCAATGAGAACCTTCTCTCCTGCCAAAGCCTTGACTGACAGCACAAACCCGCCTCTTGTTTTTTAAGCTTGGCTCAAACATGGCTGATTAAACTCTCCCACAATGTTTGTGCAATGATTCAGACCACGGGGTCAGATGCTGGGGGCATGTGCATGTGCGTGTGTGTGCGTGTGTGTGTGTGTGTGTGTGTGTGTGTGTGTGTGTGTGCGTGGGTGCAATTATGCTGTGTGGTCGATGTCACTGGGTGAGAAGCATAGATGTTTACCATCCGTGCTTACATTAGATAGCAGGTCTTGAAATGATTTATGCCAGGACTTGGGTGTGCCTTACCCTGCAGTTTTTGCTGATGAAGCAATGGAAAAAACAAGGAGTTAGGAGCAGGTGCCTCAATGCTTAGGCACATGTGAGCATCATTGTGTGTGTGGATTTGTTCCTCGGAAAATCGTACTTGTGGAATGCTCATAGGATTCCGATATATGTTCTGGACTCTACAAAACATTGCTGGTTTACCTTTATAAAATAGAAGATACTTCATGAATTGGAGGCTTACTGTGACTGTTATTACAAATGTATGGAAATGCTTAGAAATCCGTTTAATTCATCTGCCAGACCGCGTATGTTTTCACTGGTTATACAGAGGGCTACCTGAGGAATTCCAGAGACATAAATTCAGCAGCCAATATTGAGCAAACACAACATCCTCTCTATTTTCCTGAACTCATCATTCATCTGTCATTTGTTTTCATGGGTGTCTGGCACTAATGAAGCACAAAGGGAACACTGAAACATCACATTTTACACATCCTGGGATGCCACCTGTTGCCATGGCTGAGTGGTAGTCTGGCAGCTGGGATATTTGGACAGGTATTTTACACATAGAGAAGAATCTTGTAATATAACTGGTCACTTTTGAAAAGCAGGCATAGAATGTGTGAATTTGCATGCTTAGAGGTCAGGGAGTCTACAATGCCGACTGCCCAGAGGCCTCAATATGTCTCAATGTCTCATACATTCTCTTTGAAATATTACCCATAATCCACCTTCAGCCCCATTTTGAAAAATTGAGGATCAGAAATGTGGCAGGCAGCGTGTCTTAACATACTCCCCCACACCACTCTTATGAGCCCGTCAATCAAACCACGACAGACGGGGCGGACAGCCACTCGAGTGAAATATGATGGTGTGCATATATGCCCCGTTACGCGTGCAGACTGCCTCGACTCTGGCTGATTGCTGCATGATTCACGCACAAAAGAATCGTGTCATATCTGCCTGTAGAGTGGACTCAGCCACCTGCTGTTCGCTCGCTGGCTCAGTCAGTCATCCATCACACTGATAAAGCTCTGGCACACCAAGGCCCACTGGCTTGTGTCTTACAACCTCCGACTGCCAACAGGGACTGCTTGGAGCACTTGGTGGCCTTTTTGTTATGCCATAGTCTCATGTAACGGCTGACATGGTGAGATAACCCTGAGCTTATGAGGTAACTCCGACTGTAACTTAGTTGGTGTGACTTTGGCAGTACATTGCTTTATGTCTGTGTTCACACAAAGGTGAAGCTTTTTTCTGAAAAAATGGGCAGAAACGAACCTGCAATCCCTTAATATAATCCTTATCCCATATCTTGATAAAACATGTTTTGTGTTTGTTTCAGTTTATGCGATTGTGTTTGTGCACAAGCTAACAGAATTACTTTGCCATTTGTCATATCAAAGGTTTTGTAGTGGACATATGCTGGTGTTTATAGTATTATGGTTAGCTCCAGGGGTTAGTGTTACCCATAGAATGTCATAGGTTTAAAACCCTATCTACATGACATCATAAGATGTACGAGTCTCCTCTTGCATGAGTGAGAGACTGGATATCTGGGTCATGTCAAACATTCCAGCAGTATGCAGTATGTTTTGGTGTCTGACAAGAAAAGCAGACAAATATGTGTCCTCTTTCATTGTGCGGTTAAAAAAAGGAACTCCCTTTTAACATGTGTTTCCCCTTGATACCACCTTTTCTGTTGTATGCATTCCATTTCGTGGAAACATATGCAAAAAATGCATTTCACTTCACAGATCAACCCCCTCCCCACCACAAACACGCACACACACACACATACACACACACACACACACACACACACACACACACACACACACACACACACACACACACACACACACACACACACACACCTTGAAAGTTCTAGACAGGATATGCTGCCAGAAAGCAGGTTGAATAAAAAGCCTTTTCAGCTATCTGAGGTTGGGTTTCACACATCCACAACATCACCTTCAATTAATGATTTAAGAGATCTGGTGTAGTCGTGACACCAAAGGGTTTGATCAGATCTCCATGTATATTGTGTAAAGTTTGTAGCCAGACAAATATGCATAAACAGCCCACAGAAACATTCTTATTAGATGGCAAGGAGGTGATACCACACTGACAGCTAATTAATCATGGAGAACACTGTTTTACGTTGCACACTAAACTTGGTATAAAGCATTGAAAAATATGGATCTAAATTCATTGCGACATGTTTTAGAAGGCTCATTATGTCTCTTTGTTTAATATTGCATCAGCTATGTTATTGGGAGGGCACAATCATAAAGACAGGGTTTTCTTGCCTCCATGTCTCATCATGAATTGCTTACAGAGAGTGAGTACAAAATCTTAGCTCAGAGCAACATTATGTAACAACTTTTCCTTAAAATAACAGCTTCAAAAATCCTTTTGTACACTGACTTCTAATTTGGAGCAAGGCGCCACTGCCACAGAACGCCAGGTATGCCTCGTATTGCACTAGGTAACTTTGGTGGACAGGGCACGACATCTCTCGTGAGAACTACGTAATGCTTTATGGCACCACCTCACACAACAACAACTAGACCCATCTGCTAGCTATAACAAGAAGCTAGCGCAATATTCTCTGTATGGACATCATGGCAGAGGTGCCGAAAAAAACGAGGAAGACATTGTCGGAAGAAGAAAGAAAGAGAAAAAAGGGAGAGTAATCAAGCAACAAGAGTCAGTGTCGGACTGGCTTTTACATTTACATTACATTTACATTTAGTCATTTAGCAGACGCTTTTGTCCAAAGAGACGTACAAGGGGCGTACTCGTCGGTGAGAACTAAAAGAGACAGAAAGATGCAAGTCAGATGCCGATCTGGCCTTCTTCCTCCTGTTGGACTAGTCAGTAATAACATATTAGCTGCCTTGTATTGCGCTTGCTTGATGAAAAAAAAAAAATATTCTCATATTCTCTCTCTGGTTCATTCACTGCACTCTGAGATGGGTGTCCCCTCTCTCGCTGACCTTTACTCCGGTGACCTTACAAGGGAACAACCTTGCATGTAACACATGAACATTGACTGGGAACATGGAAACAGAGATGCCTCGAATAATTTCCCCCGGGGGTTGCCGTTAGCGACATGACGAAGAGAGGGGCATCGTGAAACTAAATGTGAAAATTGCTTGCATGGGAAGAGCCGCACAGAGCTCGTCTTCCTGTCTGGCCCCCCCATACAGTAATGGCGACGCTGCCGTCTAAGTGGGGTGAGGTGATGTCAAAGTGGAAATGAGTTGATTGCCCCGACTTACAGACCAGTGCTTTGCAAATTGCATCCAGCTGGAAGATCTTGATTTGACAGTGATGAGGACAGCCGTTTGACCCCCCCACTGCTGAAAGACTGTGTATGATGTGTATGTATGTGTGTGTGTAGTGGTGGTGGTGGGGGGTGTTGATGACTTAAGATTGCATGACAGGGCTAAATTTGGAATGTGAATGTACATGTCCTAAGGCCCATTGTGATCTGTGAAGTGAAATACATTTTTAAATATGTTTCGTTGAAATGGAATGCTCTCGTGATGACATATCAGATTACTCTTTAAGAGCCTGCACCTGGGCTTGGAATTAAGGAATGAATGAAGTAACATGGAATCTGGATATGATTCCGGAAGGAGATGTGCTAATGCTAGGAAAATCATGTGGAGGTCAGTAGTCATTCAGAATTGGAACTTGATAAGGTGATAAAGTGGCAGTTGGCTCAAGTTGCCATGTTTCAAAATCTTTTAGCATCAAATATCACTGGCTTGATTCAAGACTTGGAAAACTATTAATTCTCCTGCGCTCTAATGGCTGTCTGCCTTGACCTAATATATATTGAAAAAGGGCATATGGAGCATTGGAAATAAGAGAGAGCATTACACAAAAGCATTGTTAGGAATTATGAGAAAAGGCTCCTGCCATGTTATTCACAACTTGACCGAATATGACTAAAAGTGGGTAACCTAAGTATAATGGGCTTAAATGTTTGTTCTGAACATTCATACACCATTCCCGGGAGCCCGTTTTTCTTCACTCTTCAAATCCAAATTATTTTCCCACTCACTTGTTTTGAACGCATTTACAAAAATCAACCACGACTTTGACATGCCGGAGCACACTGGGCCTCTTTAAGCTCCTAAACTAACACTTAGTGGGCTGGGTGTAACCAACAAATAATTCAGGAGTCTCGTTAAGGGGGCGATTAGATCATCACTCTTGATCTGGTTAAAAGTTCCCCGATATGTCTGACTCTATGTCCCTGCTGAGGAAAGGGGCATTGTGAAACAGCGAGATTGGGGAAACTCTTAATCAGGTCATATACGGCCCAACCATCAGGGACACATCTTAACTGTGTGCTACAGACATGCCCTTTGAAGGGTCTCAGAAGGTACATTTCTAGACCTTGTAAGTGATGGCCTCATGACCTCTACAATGGGAAAGACTGAAGAGTTGAAGGGATTAGGCCGACTCTCAGTGACTGGCAGTGATGTTGAGGCGTGTGGAGATGGACTTGTAAGGAGGGTGAGGAGACCCTTTGTTTCTGAAAGCTGATCTCATTTTGGGCTTTTGTTTCTTCCTCGTCTGCATGTACGTACACTCCTCCATTTCTCTCCCTCTCCCTCCCTCTATCCCTCTCTCCCTCCTTTCCTCCCTCCGTCTGCAAAGCCTCGTTGGAGGCAGACCTGACATCATTTTTTACTTCAGCCGTCTTTAAGAGCAGGGAATGCAAAACACCAGCGATCCTTTGAGGTCCGGAGTCTCTCTCTCTCTCTCTCCTTCGCGCTCTGTCTCTCTTTCGCTCTCTCCTTTTTTTTTCCTCATTGAGAATTACGACAGAATGTTGGCCGGAGAGAGCCGCGCCACTCGCTCGACAGATTCCTCGTGCTCATTTCCTGATGTTCGAGCGCTGAATCCGCACGGTGTGCAAGTGGCCTCACTTTGCGTGTGGCTCCCCAGCTAATTACAGCAAAATTGTTGCGGATTTATGCTGAATTAGAAAGGGTCAACAGCAGGCTATACCTCGAACTACGTCATCCTATGTCTCTGTGCAAAAAAGAGAGTAAAAATGTGATCAGATCTTTGGGGAAATTATGATTTTTATCAGTCTGGCATGGCTCACTACAACAAACCACAAGTGAGCTGACTGAATGAATGCAGGGAATCGACTTTGAATTTACACATAACGTGTGGAGAAACAACAATAAAAGACCTCCCAGATGTTTCCAGTGCTGTTTTAAAGAGAGATTTCACAGTACAGGACATCATCCATACACATCAAATCAAACAGGGCTGGCAAAGGTGATAAGCTCCCTTGTACAATGCACCACTTCCAGCGAGAGGGCCTGAACAGTATGGAGTGGTGATTGAGAACTGCAGTATAAGGGTTCACTAGGTGTTATCGGGGGGGGGGGGGGGGGAGTCGATGGTCATGGAAAAAACTGCCAACTTGACACGTCTACAGAAAACGCAAGGCAAGGCAAGGCAAGGCAAGGCAAGGCAAGTTTATTTATATAGCACATTTCATACACAGAAGCAATTTCATTTACATAAATATAAGCAAAAGGAACAACCGAAAGATAATAAGGAAAGGAAATAAAGATAAAATACTTAACAGTGAAAAACATTGAAACAAAGTACAAAGTACATAAAGTACAATACAAATAAAAAAAACGTACAAATACATAAAATGGAATACAAAAAATGGAATAGTGTAGATAGCCCTGAGAACCATAGAGCAATAGCCCAAAAAGAATCCGCTGTAGAGCTGATAGAGCCCAATAGGCCCGAAATAGAACTCGGCCTGAGAATTAATAGAAGTCTACTTCCAGAATTAAAGTGCAGTAAGAATAGAGTTCAAGTTTAAGAGGTCAATCATAGGCACATGAAAATAGAAATGTTTTAACCTGGATTTAAAAATTGCTAAAAAGTTTTCAACTGAAATACCACCTATAACAGTTTCTCAATTTCCTAGTTTATGAGTAAAGCATGTTTCCTTCCATATCCTACAGAAACCACCACATCTACACACACACACACACACACACACACACACACACACACACACACACACACACACACACACACACACACACAAATCTTTCCCCTTTTATTGAGACCCTCTCCCTACTCTACTCCCACCCCGTGCATTCCCACATTGCTCAGGCCTATGTGTTTCCATAGGACAGTTTTTGATTGATGATTGCCCTGCACTGTACTGCACTTAACAGTTTGCTTAAGACACTGTTATTGTTTTGTTGTTGTTTTGACCCCTCCCCCCCTCCCTTTCCCTCCCCCTCCCTGGGGGCATGTCCAGTCGAGTGCAATGAGTCATGGGAAGTGGGCTCGTCTTGGCGGACGACATCACGCCATATAACTCATGCGGTGTCACACGCCTTCGTGCTTGTTTTGAAAGCTGTGCGACGGTCGCCCCGCCGCCATATTTTGTGAAGGATTTTGCACTTAACAGTGCCACGGCTAAACGGGCCATTTACCTGACCCAGATAGCAGCCAACGCGGGAGCTGATCTGGCCCCCGTCTGGCCCACATCTGGCCCACATCTGGCAGGTCGGGACCGGATCCCATCCAGGACAAACGTCTGTCTGAGAAGCTCCACCTCTCCTCCCCTACAGCAACCTGGTCAACAGCATCCAGAGCACACATGACAGTTATGCATTGCACAACACAACTGAGCCATTCCTTGTGTTTGTTTACAGTACAGCGTTTTGCCATTTACAGCACAGTATACCCTGTTCTATCATCACCACTGGAATGTGACCGCTGTTATTGTTAGGTATTGATTTGGATGTTGCTGGACACCTTCAGGCCTAAATGTCTTATTCTGTAAATTACATTTTGATTGCTTAATCCACTTGTACCGTGGGAGGTCAGCGGTACTTGGTCTCCTTGCATTTGGCTCTGCTATGCCCAGCTTGTGCACTGTGCACTCCCAGGGTTGCATAGACTTTACCTCATAACAATCACAACGTCTGTTTGTACAGTCCGAATTAATCACATGCTGCCCTGGCCAGTTCTCACCGTTTTTTTTCCTCCATCTCCTGGTGGCACGGGTAAACACTCTTGTCAGTATAGTGTTCCATTAGTCAACGCCCCATTGGCCCCCTAATGCCCCAGCCCCACTATCAATGGCCCTGGTGATGACAAAGAGTCACAGTTTCTCACATACCTCGATACCGAGAGGAATTATTAGAGCTTGTGCATTGTGGTGCATGATGGGTTCTCCTTCTCAGACGGAGGATATATAGTCGGCGTTAACCACTGTTAATCTAATCTGTCAAAGATACCCCGAGAGCCAGACACCCTACTACCCACTGCACCACACCAAATGAAAAAACAGCTGTAGCCCTTAATTTGTCATAAACAGCATGTGTGCTCTAAACGTGTGTCTCACACAGTTCAAACGTGTAATGGCAAGGTGGCAAGGTGAGGTTTTTTGTCACCACAGAGCAGCATATGTCATATGGCTACACCTCACTGCTTGTGCCCAGGGAGACTTTAATATATTTTACCTTGCACACATATAGTGACACACACACACACACCCACACACAGTGACACACACACACACACACACACACACACACACACACACACAGTGACATACACACACAGTGACACACACACACAGTGGCACACACACACACACACACACACAGTGACACACACAGTGACACACACACACACACACACACACACATACATACACATAAACATATAGTGACACACAGTCATTTGCAGAGTGTGTAAGGGACATTTTTTGGCACGGGCTCAGCCTTGAACGTTGATTAGCCCCAGACGTTTGGACTGAGAAATGTCAGTACTAGTGCCAGCTTATCTGAGGGGGCCTGGGCGACCCTTTTTTTTTACCCCCCCCCCCCCCCTCCACTCATCCCCCAGACCCCCCCCCCTCGAGCCTCCCCTCCCCTCACTGCGCCAGCACCAGCACCAGAACCTCCCTCTTCAGTGTAGCTTGTTAAACACTGAAATGGCCTCTGGGAATTGAGCTAAACACCACACAGGTCCATATATAGGCAGCAGACGTTAGGTAAACGCAAGGTAGACGTTAGGTAAACGCCAAACAGGCATTTCTCTGTCGGCAGCTTTATTCATAACTGTGATATGGCTCTCGTCGTTGGCATGGGGCATGGTGGTTCTGGGCACGAAGCACTGGGTGCCTAGGCGAGTGTGCCAAGTGGACAAATCAATAAGCCTGTTTCATGTCAAATATCTCATGTGAGAGAAGAGTTCGAACCTCGATCAGCTCTGCCCCTGCTGTGGGAATCTCTTTTGTGGTGCTCTGTCTCCTTCAGTCCCAGATCTTCCATGAAGGAGATGTGTATCTTTTCTTTCCTTTTCTTCTCAATGCCCCCCCATACCCCCCCCCCCCCCACGTGCACACACCCACACACACACTCACCACCTTTGTAAAAATTCACTCTTATATCATTGCATAGCTATGCTCTTTCATCAAAGTTACATGTAAGACCATTTGACTAATGAAAGTTGCTTTTTCTTGCCAATTATGGGATTACAGTTGCTGGTGGTGGACCCCCTCCTTGCCTTCTGCACCCCCCACCCCCTCACACACACATCAACCCCTCTGCTAATAAAGTATGCTACCATACAAAGGGGGCTAGCTTGCAACTGATCCGGCCCAGGCTGGTCTCGCACACACTGCGCAGACGTTTCACAGGACTTTTTTTTTCAAATAACAGAGACGTGATCTGCAGCTCGTTTTAAAGCCTGTCTGGACTGTGACGGCCTGGATACCACCGAGGCCTGTGCGCCAAAAACAAGATTCAGCCCCAAAACAGTCCCTGCATACCATCGCACGCTTTCAAAGAACAGAGATGGAAGAGACATCTCGAAGTAGGGTGGTAAAAAAATTATCCTCTTTGATTTCTTTTATCTTTTTTTTTTAACATGAACGTACTCCACTCCCTTTGTAAGCTGTTTTGGATAAAGGAGACAGCTGAATGAGTCCACAGTAAGAGAATAGAAAGGAAGACAATGCACTTTCAACAGCCAGACATCTCGAAATAAATGATATCCAAGCAGCAGGTTGCCAATGTCTTTGACTAACATTGTTTGTTTGGTGACCCACAGCCATCCAGCTTTACACCACAACGACCACTTTTCCTTCTCATTCATTGCTTCGTTTTAACTTCGTGTCCAATCCGACCCACCACGTTGGGACAGAGAAGAGACTATTCAAAATTGAAGCATGTGAAATTATGTCACGATGCTCTAACTGCGTGATGGTGAGCCAAGCTAAGCCCCTCTTGCGTGTCTATTCTGGGAAAGGCCACAGAGTGATCCCTGTGCACTTATGGTCTGCTCTGTGGTGTTAGTGATGAAGGTCCATTAAATCAGTGCAATTTGCTCTGTCTTAAACGCTTTCCTCACGATTAACAGCCATGTCGAGCTGAGTAAATCATTCTGTCATAAAAATCTCTTTGTTGTGTGGAAGCAGTGTGAATGATTGACCTGAGTTTATGTGGAAATGTAGCAACACAACTTGCAAACACACGCCCAAGTATACACACAATTGTGTGTGTGTGTGTGTGTCTATGTGCAGGGCCAAGGATTTATTTCCATTTTCAACTAGTTCTATCAATGGATAAATTACCTCATCTGTTTCTTTGCCAATAACTCCCAAACATCAAAAAACTACGTTCCCACTTGCACACTAACACAGACGTTTGGCAGTGGTATGTAATCCAAACATGGAGATCGAGACAATCAAGGTTTAAAACAAAGCAAGAAGGAAGGAGAAAAAACATGGGAATGCTCCAGGAGAATGTTGGCTGCTCAGCCCAGACTCCTCTAACAATCTTACTGTAAATGTCACACTGTGTGAAGAATCTAGAAACACAGTCATTGAGGAACATATAGGGTGTGTGTGGGCAGCAGGACGTATGTGTATGTCTGTACGTGTGTGTGCGTGTGTCTTTCCATATGTGTGTGCAGATGTGTGTTTATTTGCATTGTAATTGTAAACTTGCATTACACACATATACAGCACAGACAGGTGTTGGAAATCTGCAGGTAATAAACTTGCAAATGTTATGTTATGTATGTTGAGTCGTTTGTTTGAAGTAGAAACCTTCTTTATAATGTCAAACCATACCTAAAGGTTCTTCAAGGATATTTTCGCCTATTTTACACCTGAGACAATTTTGGCAAAAACACTTAATGCTTTTTCATTTTGTTAACATATCCTTACATAGGAATTGGTCCACATAGCAAAACTCCCAGTAACCAATCAAATTGCATCAGCCAATGAGTGGCATTATGATTATGCTGTTTCTCTATATATTTGCATATACTGTTTCAAACTTACTACAGGGTTAGGTACAGGCGGGACATTGAAAAAGGTCCAACAGACGTCATCGTAACAAATTAAATTAAGTATACTTATTAAAAAACGCCTCTCACTCTAAAGTATACTTATTAAAAAAGTAAACTTTTTTTTTTTAATTCAGCCACTGCCCCAGGGTTGGGATGACCAGGTGACAAATGTCTTCTTAATTGGTCAGTGAAACCCAAACATCCCCCTGTCTGAGTGTATGTTACCGTCACGTTTCCTTCAGTTAGGGGCTCCTCATGATCACAGTTTCTTCTAACGATGTGTGAAACCACGCTGCAGACTAATGCTCCGTACCCAGTGTTCGACAATGTCTTCAAATGTTAAGCAGGAGCACGCTTCCCCCCCCCCCCCCCCATTGCTGATATGACTTCATGATTTCCTCAGGAACTGATTTTTCACAAACAACACCGTGCGTGAGTGGCACTCAGCCAAGCCCAGTTTCCCCGCAGGCGAAGAAAACTGGAGACAAAACACTAAACAGGCTTGTCTTAAGTAAGTTAAAAGTCTGTGGGTTTGTGTACTCGGAATTAATATTGAAAACATTAATTCCATATTTGTTGTCAGAGCAAAAAAACCGGTAATACTCTTATCTAATCTTATCTGGCAGTGGTATATCTTTCTTTAGACAACCCAAAAACAAAACAGAAAGAAAAAAGATGTGATTCTCCAGGAATTCATGATAATATCTGGCAGACAGAGATCTTTTTTTTTAGAAGAAGTAAGATGGACCCCCCACATTCTCTCTCTTTCCCTCCCTCTCTCTCTCGTCCTCTTTCTCTCTCCCTCCTTTCCGTGTTCTGGCAGCCAACCCTATGCTGTTGGCAGGAATGACCCAAATAAGAGCAGCCACACCAGTCATTGGGGGTGTGGATTGTTGGGGATGGTGGAGGTGGGGTACAGAAATAACAGTGAAATGATCCATTGAACCAAGTGTGTCCGCTCTCCTAATTACGTAGTGTCCCATATCCTCTTCTTCATTTTTTCCCCTCATTTTCAACCCCCCCTCCCCAAACACACACACACACCACCACCTCCATTTCTCCCTCCCACCTCCTTACTTGAGGACTTGGGTTTGCAGGGGTTGGTTTTTTGGGGGATAAAACCACCACTTTGGGAGAGGAGACGCTTATTGTGCACAGAGATGGCGAAGGGGAAGGTGGTGCTGCTCTTGCACGGATTTCTCCTCCTGCAGCTGAGTCGTCCCTCACTCCAAGGAGGTAAGACATTCATTATCCTGTCCAACTCTTGCCTTCAGCTGGGCTGGACTCCATGGCAACCAGAGCATCCTTGATTCTCTGGCTGCCAGCAAGGTACCAATCTCTGCTTCTGATGCTTTTGTTCATTCACCTTCCACTCAGGTGAGTGGTCTTCTATCCACAGAGAGCTAGTCCTAAAAACAGGCAGGTGTGTGGCAAAGGATAAAAATATATCAGGTAGAAAATTAATCTTATGGTCAGAGAAATGTCCTGAATGTAGTTTCAACTACAACAGTGCATGTGAAGTCTAAACCCTCCCATGCATGCATGCATTTCTACAAACTGTAGCGTTTATGTGTTCAATCAGAAAAGATTGATATGATGATTTTAGAAAATATCAGCACTAATATTATTAACATACTGAAACTGCAGCCACTCTGAAGAGATTCAGTGTATTAGTGGTACTAATCATCACATTTTTTAAACGGGTCTGCGAGCTGTCAGGAATGCAACTGTTTTTACTGCAATTATCCAGAAAACATCCACTCTTTTTGTTTCATGTGATGATGTGTGGTTTTGGCTCGTTTCAATTTAAGGCAGAAAGTAGTTTGCTACTAGTTATAACCTTTAATGTGTCTCTGCCATTCAAACATCATCTGATTTGTGTGCTTCAGCTTATTGGTCTAATTTTTGGATTTGCATTTGTGTCTGAGGAAACCTGTCTCGCACATCTAAAAAATTGGATGTGACCAAATAAGAACACAAGAGCCTACAAAATAAATCTCTTTATAATGCAGTACACCACCATTGCCACAATTGATACAGTGGAAATCCATTTGCCTCCTCAAAATGCATTATAACTTTTACAGTAGTTGAATAGATATGGTGTGAGAGTGAGATGTTAAATAGAAACTATGAAACTTGACAGAACAGCTTAAGAAGAATAGAAGTAGGACTAGTTTGAGTTCCTTGAAATTAGCTGGGAATGCTGAAAAACTAATTTGCCTGATTTTGGAAAGAAAATATCTGAAAGTCAAATATATCTTTGTAAGTTAATGTCGTATTGTCACAAGCTGTATGAAAAACATAAAATCCATAAAAAAATGAATGTATACACAATGAAAGCTGTGCATAGCCCTCTAAGATGCTAAACTCTAAGATGTAGCACATTAATTGATGAAACAGGAATGATCTTGCACATGGTAATACAGCTATGTATAATATTATGGTGATAACAAACTGACCAATAGAATAAATTCATTTCGGGCAGTTTTACACAGTAGGCAGTGAAAACCCTAATGATCCATCTTCATAAATGATGTATTGTTATACAGTCTTTGTGCAATGGTTTATTGTGGTTAACATGATAATTTGACCATTTTAAATGTTTATTTCTAGATACTGTGTTCTCTGAAAGGCAACATCATAATACAGTTACTATATAAAACTCTTCACATCTTCATTTGTCCATACATGTTAAGAAACTGTAAATTATAAAGTGACTGTATTATTCATAAGCAGTATTTCAATGGAAAATATTAAATTAGCTTGTAAGTAATATATCCAACACATTCCAGTGCTTCTTTACCATTGTCACTCGACATGTTTGTAAACTTGAAGTTCCAAGTCGTATCTACGTCACAATTTTCTCTCTTGATGATTCTGACTCATGCAAAAGGAGAACAGCCACGGTTCCAAGTGGTTACACCATACGGAACTCCCCCCTCCCTCGGGTGCACCGCGGGGAGAGCGCATACTTCCAAACACCCCTTCACAGGGGTCAACTGCAGCCCATAGCTTTGAGTAGTGAGCACAGTGTTGCACAGATCGCTTACTGTGTCAAAGGACAACATGTGGGCCACTTGGGCCACTTGGACCGCTCTTGATTTACCGCCAGCCAGATTTGGGATCAAAGGGAACGGTTTTGTTACTCTCATCCCCCTGCAAAAGATACAGAAACTCCCAGGGAAACTAGTGTTGCTAGTGTCATGCAATGTGTGTTTGAGGGAATAATTAATTGGTGTTGAATTATTTTTCCAAGTTCAATGCAAGTATGACCATTACAACCTGTCCCACTTTATAGGGGTCTACATTCCACCTGGAGCAGGTGGTGTGGGAACCGGAGTTGGACCTGGGGGAGGTCTTGGAACCGGTCTTGGTGCTGGAGTTAGTCCAGGTGGTGGCGTAGGGACAGGATATGGTCCGGGTGGTGGAGTAGGGACTGGAACTGGCCCAGGAGTCGGTGGGTATTTCTTATTTGAAACTTTCCCAAATAATAAATATTCTGATATAAATAATACATATTTTGATATAGATGAGAAATGTTCTGGCTTGGTACTCCCTGCTTCCTTTTGATGTCCAACTGCAAACGTTCAAAATCGACATTAAATAATTGTTGTGAAAGTAGGAATATCAAAACCATGTAACACTAAACACTAAATCATAGATTAGATACAAATGTTCCAGAATAAAATGCCTTTACACTTTTATCATTAGGAACTGGAACAGGTTCTAAACCAGGCAAGACTGGGGGTATCACATGTTCCCATGAATTCATGAGTCCAATCTCTCAACGTTTCACTGCTCACTGATCAAAAGCAGTAAACTTTCAATTGAATTGAAGCTTATAACCCCATACAGTGCAGTCTCACTGCAAATATTACTTCCTAGACAAAGAACCAATATTGTATCAGATACAGTACGAGATCATCCTGTGTATTCTTCCAGCTGGTGGATATGGAGGCCGTGGTGGACAAGGCACAGGACTGGGCTCAGGAGGTGTTGGACCTGGTGGTGCTGGTTATGGGCCTGGTGGTGTTGGACCAGGAGGAGCCGGTCCAGGAGGTTATGGCACTGGAGTTGGACCAGGAGGCTATGGGACCGGAGTTGGACCTGGGGGTGCGGGACCAGGAGGCTATGGGACCGGAGTTGGACCTGGGGGTGCGGGACCAGGAGGCTATGGGACCGGAGTTGGACCTGGGGGTGCTGGACCAGGGGGATATGGAACTGGACCTGGGGGTGTAGGGCCAGGAAGTGTTGGAGCAGGTAGGATGCCATTTACTGACAGTTATCTTAAAATAATTACTACATTAGTGTCATGTTGTTATTTTCATTGCACATAAACAAATGTGAAAGTGATGCAACATCATGGCTTCAATCATTATCATGGCTGTGAGCAATAAACTAACTGCCATGGCAAGTGTGCACAAACATAAACAATACTAGGTAAGCACTTTGACTGGGACTGACTGGCACGTTTATATTTTATTTAATGTTTTATATTCAGGAGTTGGTCCAAAGCCACCTAAAACAGGTAAGACCAACACAAGTATGTTAATGAATAAACTTAATGTTTCTACATACTCAGTCATTTTAATAATTGTAAGTTGTTCTGTTAAATGTGGGCACTTAATTCAGTGTACATATTATTGGGTTCAGATAAAAGATTACATTGTTGTGATTTTTTTGTATTTGTAGGTGGTGGATATGGGGGTCAAGGCATTGGTCCAGGTGGTCGAGGAACCAGTTTAGGAGCAGGTGGCTTTGGACCTGGAGGTGTTGGCCCTGGTGGAGTTGGACCTGGTGGAGTAGGCCCGGGAGGCCAAGGAAGATTTGGTCCTGGAGGCTTTGGACCAGGCAAGGAATAGCATTGTTTTACTTTATGAACCAATAATTAGATTTTAACCTATGGTTAGCAAAGCCAACTGCAGTCTCATTTAGCTCCTTATCTTCCCTTAACTTTTTTTATCACTGTATCTGAATATTATTTCAAACACAGCTTTACCAGCCAGGCCATTACAACAACTATTGTTGAAAATACAGCAATAGAGCAGACATACCGCTTGTACTGGCTTATGAAAGGTTACTAGTGTTTAATAGCATGCAGTTAGCAGTTAGTGAGATTACCTGTTGAGCAAAACATTGTCCAACTCTGCATTATTTCTCATCAATTCCATTACTTTCAATACTTTTACATTTGATCATGATCTTCCGCTGTTTGTCATGAGATGATTTACATGGACCATTTAATAATACTCATACTCTGGACATATACTGGACATTCAATTCATATATATGTGTGTATATGCCATTCATCCATCATTTTACTCGTTTGTAGGAGCTGGCACCAAAGCTGGAAAAATAGGCAAGTACTAGGAAGGTGCATGACCAAGGATCCCCATTGATAAGCTGACCACACATCACACACAGCCCAATTAAATGAAACTAATGTAGGGAATACCTCTTAACTTGCTCAGAACATAACATTTTTCCCTCCAGGTGGTGGTTATGGTGGTCGGGGGGCCGGGCTCGGAGGACAGGGCACTGGTCTCGGACCAGGTGGTGTTGGACCAGGTGGTGTTGGCCCTGGAGGTTATGGACCTGGTGGAGCTGGCCCAGGTGGAGCAGGCCCAGGTGGAGTTGGACCAGGTGGAGTTGGACCAGGTGGAGCAGGCCCAGGTGGATATGGACCAGGTGGAGCTGGACCAGGTGGAGTTGGACCAGGTGGAGCTGGCCCAGGTGGTTACGGACCAGGGGGTTACGGACCAGGTGGTTACGGACCAGGTGGAGGACTTGGACCTGGAGGAGTTGGCCCAGGCGGGGTTGGCCCTGGAGGCTATGGACCTGGAGGAGTTGGCCCAGGTGGAGTTGGCCCTGGAGGCTATGGACCAGGCGGTCTTGGAAGAGGTACTGATAACTTTGGGTAGATGATAAAGTTAGATTATATGTGTTCAAATATTAAGTTGAATCTTTTGCTAAAGTCATTATTTTAAGACTCCCTGCTATTTCCATAATCATTCACAGGTGGGAAACCTTGGAAGCCTTCTAAGACAGGTCTGTAGTATCTCTTAACACACCCTCTCCAACATCTGTACCCTCTATCCCCTTATGTACACACAATGCCTACACCTATGAAAGCATACAGTATGGCCTAAGAATATACTCATTCAGCAGCATGGTGACGTGTTACAGGTGGATACGGAGGCCGTGGTGTAGGTCCAGGTGGAGTGGGTACTGGTCTGGGAGCTGGTGGCCTTGGATCAGGTGGAGTTGGCCCTGGTGGATTTGGTCCAGGTGGTGGAGTTGGACCTGGTGGTGTTGGACCTGGTGGTGTCGGACCTGGTGGTGTTGGACCTGGTGGTGTTGGACCTGGTGGTGTCGGACCAGGTGGATTTGGTCCAGGTGGTGGTGTTGGACCTGGAGGAGTTGGACCGGGAGGTGTTGGTCCAGGTGGATTTAGACCAGGTGGGTGGAAGACAGACAGATTCCTCAAAATGTTTTCTGCTTGGTCCTTGCAATAAGTTTTGCCTATAATACTGAAGGCTTTTTGGACAGAGATTTCTATGTACATTGACTGAACTCTGGTCTACATATTTTATCTATGCTTACAGGCGCAGGTGGAAAGCCTGGAAAGACTGGTGGGTCAACATTTCAAATACTCAAATTCTTCTCTTACAACGTAGAGAGGCAGACGTATGTTATAAGATAATATATATCCAAAAACAGTTCTAAAATAAACTGTAACTCTATAATTTACGATCATACATCGTTTCCATCAAACATTAATCAATCCACCCATCCACCAATCAGTGTCAACTGATTGGACAAATAAACTTTCAGATGCTGAAAAGGATTGAGGCTTAGCAATGTGGGAATTATTAGCTAGCTTCAGACTGTTTCGGTCTTCATACGCTACTTAATGCAGTCATGAACACGGACAGAATTGTGATTAGTCATTAGCATAGTATTTAGGTAATACAACTAATACTGTTTTTTTTAATTATCCACTGGGAAAAGCCCAAAGCAATTGGTTGAAAAGACTGAGGTGATGAACTCCAATGATAAGCACAACCCCCTCGTTTGAGCTTTATCTGAACAACAGTGAATCATAGTTTGCCTGCCATGTTTCCATCACCTCAGCGAAACAACAATGAGTGCGCTGGACAGGGAGGTCTCGGGGAGGTCTGTAGGAAACTGCCGCTGTGTCTATAGAGAACTGTAAATATTATTCCTCACGTCAGTCAGGCCCACTCTACAAAATGAGAGTAAATTAGCCCCCATGTCATGTCCCGTGTTCTTTTTCATTATCAGGCCCCCATTATGTGCCTGCTGAGATAAGAGGCATTAAGGCATTAAGTGGAGTCCAGATAAGACAGTAATGGCAACAGCAGATCCAAGAATGAACTTCCTCGAGGCTTTATTGAAAGAGGAAGTCTTTCACATGTGGCTTGCAATTGATGAATTAGCGGTAATGCTGGTGTGTCAGGCCTCTTCATTGTTGTGGATTGGCAGATAAAAGCTGCTCTAACAACTCTGTTCCAAAATGTAGTGGCGTACTTTCAGAAGATGGAGTTTTTTTTCTTTTTTCTTTATTTGTAACCGTAGGATTGTATAAAATCAGTGACGCGATGCAGCTGGGAGTTATAACATCTAGGCAGCTGAAAAGTTGATGTGAAATCTTTCACTATATGTTCATGGTACAGTGATATTGTGTTCTATAAAGTTGGTGGCAATGGCTGTCTGACTAGAGTTTTGTGACAGTGGGTCAGAAATGTAAGAAATGGTTAATAGGGACAAACGATACCCTTGAAATTGAAAAAAAAAATCAACGTGCAGTGCTTATAATTTTCCTCCTAAATTGACGCCTCTCTATTTTGTGGAAAAGTCAAAGATTAGTCAATTTGTAACTGAGTATTCTGAATTATAAGTTCATGAAAAAGTCAGAAAGGGGACTGAGACCACATCATACTAAATAATTTTTCCTGTCTATAATGGCAGGATATGGAGGCCTTGGTCAAGGACTGGGGGCTGGAGGCTTGGGTGCTGGTCTTGGCACCGGAGGGCAGGGAGCTGGAGGACTTGGACCTGGAGGCCAAGGTACAGGATACAGACCTGGAGGTAAAAACATTTTTTTCCCAAACACCCTAAATAGTGAACTCTGTTGATGAACATTGTGTTACATGAAGGTCAAGGTGACATAGGAAAAAACATCGAAGGGTATTGTTAATCACCACTGGGTCCTCTTTTTGTTCCAAGGCGGTTATGGAGGTTATGGAGGCACAGGAGCCCAATACCCTGGGTTTGGGGGTAAAGGACAGAAGCCATCAAAAACAGGTAATGAACCCTGCCTACTGGGTAGGACAGGACAACCTTTTACAAAATTAAGACAACCCATTACTCCCCTGTCAAATGCAACATACTACTCTATGTACAGACACACCAAGTTAATGCCCATATAATGTCTTACTTTGACCAGGGCGAGGAACAGCACTTGGTGGAACAGGATATGGACCAGGCGGAGCAGGGTATGGACCAGGCGGAACCAGACTTGGACCTGGTGGTGTAGGTTATGGACCAGGGGGAACCGGACTTGGACCTGGTGGTGCAGGTTATGGACCAGGTGGAGCTGGTGTTGGGCCAGGAGGTGCTGGAGTTGGTCCAGGAGGAGCAGGAGTTGGCCCAGGAGGAGCAGGGTATGGACCAGGCGGAACCGGACTTGGACCTGGTGGTGCAGGTTATGGACCAGGTGGAGCTGGTGTTGGGCCAGGAGGTGCTGGAGTTGGCCCTGGAGGAGCAGGAGTTGGCCCTGGTGGTGCAGGGTATGGACCAGGAGGAACCGGACTTGGACCTGGTGGTGCAGGGTATGGACCAGGGGGTGCTGGAGTTGGCCCTGGAGGAGCAGGAGTTGGCCCAGGAGGAGCAGGAGTTGGCCCAGGAGGAGCAGGAGTTGGCCCAGGAGGAGCAGGAGTTGGCCCAGGAGGAGCAGGAGTTGGCCCGGGAGGAGCAGGAGTTGGTCCAGGAGGAGGTTAGCCATCTAGCCATACCCTAATTTCTGAGTATTACTTGATATAATTGAGTATCTTAACAAAGTATCTTATTTCGATGTGTCACTCAGTACATGTATTTAGATTTTTGGTGTAATTCCTTTTTAGCACCACTTCTTCCTCAGACTGGTCAACAAGGGAAGGCCTCCAAGATTCCAGGTATAGAACACTCAGATGTCAGCCTGAACATTTGGTCTCTTTGATAATTGATGTGATAAATGGTTGAACTAAAATTACATCTTAAGAAAAGCATTGCTCTTCCCATTGAAATTAAGACTTGTCAATGCTGGCACAAGATAAATAAATGTGGAAATGAGCATTCAGCTTCAGCCTGATTTTAATTAGTTTTATACCGGTGAGATTTGATAGCCACCAGCTAGGTGCACAAAAGAGGAGGTCTGTTTGCAATGTAGCCACTGCTAATGCCACTGTTACTTTAATATTTAATCAGCTGTTGCATCTGAACTGGAAAGAATCAAGAATCATTATAAAATATTGATTGATTGTTCCTATCTTTATCTAAATCAATTTACTTAGGTATTGGTTTACCTGGACTCTATCAAGGTGGATTAGTACCTGGACAAGGTGGGTGAAAAATGTTCAGGGCGGCCTTTATTTATTACAGTGTATGAAATGCCCTGTACTGTTATTCCTAGCTTATTTAGTCCCTCCATTACATCCTGATTTTGTTGAGAATAATGCAGGAAGTTGTTGTGCAATGTAGGTTATGGTGGACGGGGTGTTTTACCTGGTGTTGCTACTGGTTCGGGAGTTGGGTCTCAATCTGGTGAGTTTGTTTTCATTTGGTTTTATATCTTTAAACGGTTACTTTCTTCACCCTCTGTTACATTGACCAGTAATGTTGATATCTTCCTCCTCTGGGGCAGGAGTTCTGGGTCAAGGGGGAGTTGGAACTAATGGTGAGTTTGTCCATGTGATAGTGTAAAAGAAATAGTGTTAAAGATGATCTCCATTGGTTGTGTAATCACGTCCTGACATCTCACAGGTGGTCGGGGAGGTTTCTCTGGACAACAACTACCTGGCCTGTTTCGTGGATTCCCTCTTATTTCACCCAAAACTGGAGGTATGCCTCCCTTAAAATATGGCTCATTGTCATACTTATCACTCATTATTGGGACTGAGAATAGGGTTTATAAATGTACATGTTTCATGTCTATAGTCAACTTTAGATATTGATGTAATCATTTTGTCATTCTCAATTAATTAATTTCAATGGAATATACATCCTTTCCTGTATCTGGCAGCTGGAGGGAAAAAATCTAAAGCTGGCAAAGCTGGTAAATATGGTAAGTTAAAACACCTCAATCTTTTGTCTGCAATATCTCAATGTGCACTATGCAATATATTAGCCTGGTGTAACTTTACTTCATGAATAGATTGGGTCTGGCCCCGTTCCATTGCAGATTGTTTGCAGTCGTTGCATTCTAAAGCGGGTAGTGATGTTTGTGTTTGCTACCATTGCTACTAGTGTTTGTATCGCTTTGTCTAGCTCTAGAAGATCCAACTCTTCAGAGAGCACCTCCCTTCCTAAACTGGCACTTCGATTAGTGCTTAACTTGCACTTACAGCGGTTACATTCCTGCACTTCTTTTTCTTGTCTATTTCGTTTTTTTTAATGTTTTTATTATGTAAAGTAGTATTTATTGTTACACCAGGGTTCTAATGCTTGTAGCTTGACTGTTCTCTCCCTTGTACGTCGCTTTGGACAAAAGCGTCTGCTAAATGACTAAATGTAAATGTAAATGTAAATGTAGCAGTGCCACCATTGTTGTAACTACATTTGGAACAAATGCTTAATTTCAATGTCAGCACACTTAGCCAGCCCCACTGGTGGCTGATTGGCAGGCCACGCAGAATGGCCATATATTTCATCTTCAATATTGGTTCTAGACTATAATCCCAGAGAAAACTGAGCTGGAAGCAAAAGGTGGGCGGAGCCAGGCTATACTGTATATATATATATATATATATATATATTTATAGCTATATATCCTGAGAATTGGCTCTGCTATATGTAAGGGGCAGGTGCAGGTGCAGGGGCTGGGACTGGTGCTGGTGCAGGGGCTGGGACTGGACCTGGTGCAGGTGGTATACCTCTTGCCAGTGGCGTTCCTGGACAAGGTGTTGTAGCAGGGGCTGGTGGAGTGCCTGGAGCCGGTGGTGTACCAGGAGCAGGTGGTGTACCTGGAGCTGGAGGTTACCCAGGTGTCTATCCTGGTGCTGGACCTGGAGGTGCTTTTCCAGGAGGTGAGACAACAGAAAACCTATTTCAGTCTCAACTTGAATAAAACTATTTGTCATCGACAGTTGGGACGCAGAAAGCATACTGATCGTTTGCTTTCCTTTTCAGGATATGGATCGTCAGCAAAGGCTCGTAAATATGGTAAGTTACACTCTGAATGGCAATATCACTGTTTGTTTTGCCCGGTTGTACACTGTCAACATGAATGATTTGGGCCAAGCCATGAAAATGTAGGCAACTAGTAAATACACAATTATTACTTCACAGCCTGGTGTCTCTTTTTTCTCAACCAGTTTAAACCCTGTTTGCAACAACATCATCTGTCATTTAATGACTGACGAGCCTCCGGTTATCATTTTAGTGAAAGAGCGCTTGGGTCATTTCGAGTTGTTTTCCAGGAAAATTAAATCTCTGTTCCAGATTTCTAAAACCCATAACCTTATAGTCTTCTATGGAAATTGAATTATCTTTAAAAATAAAAGAGAGAGAGAGAGATTATTACATTTTGGATGATGTCAACTGCACTAATAATGGAAGCAGAGCAGGCAAAATGATTCATATGAAGAAAAAAATTAAGAATAACCCGTTGTTTTGGCTAGCACTGTATTTGCCTTTTATGGTTCCTAATTCTTCATTAAAGATATGAGAACCGAAAGTTACATGAGAGTATTCAGAATATCTGTTCACTCTTGTTCATATCATTAAAGGTTTACCAGGGGGCACAGGCGGTGGGGCCGGAGCTGGATTAGGAGCTGGACTTGGGGCAGGAGCACTTCCTGGTTCAGGACTTGGAACAGGTGGACCTCTGGGTACTGGACGTGGGGCAGGAGCACTTCCTGGGTCTGGACTTGGGGCAGGAGGACTTCCTGGATCCGGTAGGTTTGCCACAGTGTAAAAGTCTATCATTGTTTTCATTCTGTATCACACAATAGTACAACTTGCTTGAAACACTTAACAATCAATAAGTAATAAGAATTTCATGTAATTTCCACATTTTTGTTTCAGGTTATGCCGGAGCCAAAGCTCGAAAATATGGTAAGGGTATCCTAAGTATGGAGTTATAAATATACCAGTTACAATTCTTTGTTTCACATTGTTTACATGGTTTCTATAGGCCAGCCTGGAGGCACTGGTGGTGCACTTGGGGCTGGTGGAGTACCTGGTGGCGCTGGAGGATTCCCTGGTGGAGCTGGAGCCTACCCTGGTGGAGCTGGTGGTGTGCCTGGTGGAGCTGGAGCCTACCCTGGTGGAGCTGGTGGTGTGCCTGGTGGAGCTGGAGCCTACCCTGGTGGAGCTGGTGGTGTACCTGGTGGAGCTGGAGGTATCTCAAGACCTTTAGTAGTAGGAAGAGGAAATCTGAATTGAATTCTATCCTTGCATTGATGTATCAAAACAAATGTATGTAGAGTTGCTCTAACAAATAACTTGCCATTTTCCATTTTAACAGGCTATGCTGGTGCCAAGGCACGTAAATATGGTAAGGTTTATTTCTCTAGCCCTTTCATCATGAGATTGTTATTCCTCTGATAAACAAGCTTTATAATGTATATTCTTGTCTGTCCAGGCCTTCCTGGGGGTGGTGGAGGACCTGGTGGTGGATTAGCTGCTGGCCTTGGAGGAGTGCCAGGAGGTGGGCCTGGGTCAGGTGTGAGGCCAGGAGGGGGATACGGACATGGTGGTGGAGTGGGCCCAGGAGGAGCTGGACCAGGTGGTTACGGACCAGGAGGAGCTGGACCAGGTGGTTACGGAGCAGGAGGAGCTGGACCAGGTGGTTACGGACCAGGAGGAGCTGGACCAGGTGGTTACGGAGCTGGTGGTGGAGTGGGCCCAGGAGGAGCTGGACCAGGTGGTTACGGACCAGGAGGAGCTGTACCAGGTGGTTACGGACCAGGTGGAGTGGGCCCAGGAGGAGCTGGACCAGGTGGTTACGGACCAGGAGGAGTGGGCCCAGGAGGAGCTGGACCAGGTGGTTACGGACCAGGAGGAGCTGTACCAGGTGGTTACGGACCAGGTGGAGTGGGCCCAGGAGGAGCTGGACCAGGTGGTTACGGACCAGGTGGAGTGGGCCCAGGAGGAGCTGGACCAGGTGGTTACGGACCAGGTGGAGTGGGCCCAGGAGGAGCTGGACCAGGTGGTTACGGACCAGGTGGAGGACTTGGACCAGGCGGAGTTGGACCAGCTGGTTACGGAGCAGGTGGTTACGGACCAGGTGGAGGACTTGGACCAGGCGGAGTTGGACCAGGTGGTTACGGAGCAGGGGGAGGTGTACCTGGCGGTGGAGTAGGACCTGGTGGTACTAAATCTAATTCCCTTTAAATGTTTTTATGATTATGCCCATATTATATTCATCATCATAACACCACTGACACTATATGGATAAAACTATTTTTTAATCCTACAGAGGTAATGTAAAATATTATTTTTGATCTTGCAGGGTATGCTGGTTCCAAAGCCCGGAAATACGGTAATGTAACATAAACAATGTTATCTTAGCAAAAGTAAAATGTTTAGTGGCTTTTTATATTATGACTCTAAATATTGTTTATGTGTATGACATTCATTTTAGGTCTAGGTGGTGGTGGTGGTGGACCTGGATCTGGAGTAGCTGGAGGGTTAGGAGGTGGAGGATATGGCCCCGGTGGTGTTGCGCCAGGTGGAACAGGACGAGGTGGAGGTGGTCCTGGAGGAGTTGGACCAGGTGGAGTTGGACCAGGTGGATATGGACCAGGTGGAGCTGGACCAGGCGGCGTGGGACCAGGTGGAGTTGGACCAGGTGGATATGGACCAGGTGGAGCTGGACCAGGCGGCGTGGGACCAGGTGGATATGGACCAGGTGGAGTTGGACCAGGTGGAGCTGGACCAGGCGGCGTGGGTCCAGGTGGATATGGGCCAGGCAGTGGGACTGGAGGTACACAAAGAGACCCTCTAAGGCTCTGTATTTCATTTTCTATTACACATATATTTTTGATTCCTTGAATTTGTATGCTGTAATTTTTTCAATTTACAAGAGGCAAGAATTTGACTATTATCTTTTAATCACATTAGAGATATGTTAACTGGATTGAATGTAAAACAGATGTTGGATTTGGCAGTCAACTCTATCTTCTTCTAACTGTGGCTTCAGTGTATACACAAGCAAGCCATTAAACAGAATACTTTCTCTGATCATGAATCACTTTGCTCATTACTTCTGAGAGTCACCGATTTTAGTATTGGACAAATTTGAAGGAAAACTTGCAGTTCCCTTAAACTGTTCATTATGCCTTTCCACAGCTTATCCTGGTGGAGCAAAAGCAATGAAATACGGTAGGTTATTCCATTCTATACAGTCAGTGTTGGTTACAATTTACGCCGGCTCCCTTATAGACTGCTCTATGGGAGAAATATTAAAACTCTAAAATGTACAATGCACAATGCTCTGAGAGTTTAAAATCTATACAGGAGGAGACTTTAGACAGGGTTTAATTTTTGTAGTTGTAAAAATACAGTTGATGAACACCTCCTACTTCATGCTATTATGAATGGCATTGGACTTCATCTCAACAACTTGTAAGAAATTAAAGTATATCCTGTGAGTCAACATGAGATTCATGATCAAGCAGCTGCTATCTAAAATGGTAATGTTAGCAAAGGAAAGTTCCCCACTCTGGATTTTCTCAGACACCTGGGGTCAGGATGCAAACTGAGGTGTGAGTCACTGCAATTAATCCTAGAGAAGAACACAACTTAAAGGAAACTGTTTTGTTTTTCTAGGTCGCAGCGGTGGTGGTGGTGCTCCTGGGTCAGGTCTAGGCGGCGCTCTAGGTGGAGCTGGAACAGGATACGGAACAGGACCTGGAGGGGTTGGGGCAGGTCCAGGTGGAGCCGGGTATGGAACCGGTGTTGGACCTGGAGGAGCAGGGTATGGAGCCGGTGTTGGACCTGGTGGGGCAGGGTATGGAACCGGTGTTGGACCTGGTGGGGCAGGGTATGGAACCGGTTTTGGACCTGGAGGAGTCGGGACCAGGCCAGGAGGAGCAGGGTATGGTACCGGAGTGGGACCTGGAGGAGTCGGCACAGGACCTGGGGGAGTGGGTTATGGTCCTGGTGGTGGCTATGGGCCTGGAAGATATGGAACAGGTGCCAATCATTTACAATTGTAGACGTTTACTATTAACACTGCTGTGGCTCTGCAAAGATTTCCACTTGTACATTTTCTTGCAATGTATTTTCTCAAATAAACCTAATTTGAGTGGATGTTTTTGTACTATACCTTCCATTTTAGGTTATGCACCTGGATCAAAAGCTGCTAAATATGGTAGGACATATTCACTTTGTATTGACTTACAGTATGTAAACGTTGATGCTACTGTATGGATATAGTATATCACATACATTGATTTCATTTCATAATATGTATCATTGGCATTTTAATACAATTACTACACCGTCATCCTCACTTCAGGTGCTGGGGGGGCACTTGGGTTCGGAGGGGTACCTGCCGGGGGACCAGGAGGGGTAGCAAGCACTGGACAAGCTGGTGAGTTCTGGTGGTTGAGGGTACTCGTGGACTTCTGAGTTTTGTGTGAATGAGGTTTCATTCTGATGAGGCTACAATAACTAAATATTATGATTGGCTGATTGATACCCTATTTGTGTGTGTGTTTGTTTGTTTGATTGATTGATTCATTAATTCATTTATTGGTTGGTTGATGTATTTATGTATGGGCTGATTGATTAACTGATTGATTTCAGGAGGAGTCCCTGGCTTTGGTCGGGGTGTGGGCTCTGTGGCTGGAGGCCCAGGAGGAGGTGCCGGAGGTTTGCCAGGTGGGGTGCCAGGCAGTGGCTATGGGGGTTATGGAAGTAAGTTTGGACAGGAAGGGAGGTGCGGTAAGAGTGAGTAGAATAGGGTTCAGTTAATAAAGTTTTAACAGTACCCTGCCTATAAGGTTGTGAATGGGGTAGATGTGTTTCTGTCGTTGTTACCCTGTTTTAAGTTGCTTTTTTTTCTTGGCAGGATATGGTAAGGGTGGTAAACCTCCTAAATATGGCAAGTCCTTCCTTGAATTTACTGAATATTGAATACATTTTATCATATATATGGTATATATGATACAACATGTTTAGCTAAAATTGTGATTTTAATGGTAGAAATAGACAACATAGTTTCAGGAAGAAAGCTTACTCTTGTGTCTCTGTCTTTAGGACAGCCAGGTGGAACAACAGGAGTAGGTCCAGGAGGAGTAGGAACCGGAACAGGAGCAGGAGTAGGAGGTGTGGTACTGAACTGGAAGAATGGAGATCTTGGATTTGAATAATACAGTTTGATAGTGTTGATAATGCTGAATGAATATGAATTGATTAGTTAATCAAAATAAATGTTGACATTCATTTTGTGGACAAAAGGCTGAATGCACTTCTCACTTTGTGGACAAAATAAACTTATTTCGCAGACAAAAGTAATTCTGTCCATGAACTAGATGACCTAGAACAACATATTTTAAAAGTTTGCCATATTAATTAAAGTATGATGTGTACGAAAGAGCTTTGGTCCAATACAGAAAGCAGTCTATCCACGAAACCAAAGGCTGCTTGAACTTTCGTAGATGTCATTGTTTTGTTTAACTACAAAACGAATTATGTCCATAGGCTAAGCATGGTGTGCAGGAAAGGACTCTGGTCCATACATTCAATGAGTCAGAAAAGTACAGAACACATTCTGTCCACAAAAGCAAAGGCTGCTTGAATTTGTAGACTTTTGAACTGACGAGCCTTTCGTGCACATCATCCCTTCAGGAATATATAGCCTATGGACATTAATCCTGTACGAAAGGCCTTTCGTGCGTAAGATACATTCAGTAATATAGTGTATGGACATGATTATTTGATTTAGTACTTGAGCAGAACGTTGATATTTCTGAAAGTTCAGGCAGCCTTTAAAAGTGGGAAACATGCTAGCTAACAAGCTAAAAACCAACAGACTTGCCTTGCAACACTAACAACAGCACACTTGACAACACTGACGTGTTTTAGTGATATTTTGGCGACGGTTAGTGGGAGCTACTGGTGTGTTTATTATCTGTCCTTCACATTAACACATTCCATCAAAATGAAAAGAAAAAAAAAAACATTCCTAAAAAAGCGGTGAAAACTTGCATGATTGCGTGCAACAACAAATTGACTTAGATATGACGTTCATGGCAATGAATGTTTCCATTTCAGGCGGTCCCAGTGGACAGGGTGGAGCTGTTGGCACAACAGGTACAGGTGAGTGTTAATTAGGAATAAGAACAGGGCTAACAGAACGCTCAATGGGGTATAATAATATCAGCATACGCCATCATCATAACAATGGAAAACGTATTAATATTTATTGATATTTGTTGTTGTGAGCAACTGGTGGTCAATTAGCAACAGTGACAGAGGCAACAGGACACTCAGTGGGGTATGATGATGCACAGACATCTTTATATAGGAAATGAGTAACATGAGAATTAGGAATTCACTTTTGACTGCAGCTTTGTTTCAGGGATTTGGGTTGGTCTTCATGTAACTTCCCTCTCTGGTCTCATCTCTCTCACAGCGGTGCCAGACGGTGCCGGAGGATCGCTTGGGGGATCAGCTGTTCCCAGCGGTAACGGAAGCACCGCAGTCACAGGATCAACAGCTGGATCAGGCACAGTGACTGTGGTCCTAGGAGGTAGAGTGTCTGACTTTATTTCATAATGTGATAATTGAAAGCACAGTCACCTCGTATACAGTTGTTCTCTGCAGATATCCAAAGGAAAAGATGATTAACATAATGCACAGGTAGTGATTATTTTCCCTGTGCATGCACTGCACACTCTTCCTTGCAGGTCCTACTGGAACAGGTGGGACTGGTGACGGTGTTGGAGGGGGCCCCGGTAAGTCAGCTACCTTGATAACAGTTGGTTGTGAAAATACCCTCAAAAGAGATGAGCTTGTGAAAGTTCAGTTTGTATGTAAAGTAAAGTAATGTGTGTGTATTCCTGACTGATTCCAAATTGTGTGTGTTTTCTTTTGCCTTGACATTTCCTTGAAATGTAGTTGGAACCAAAGCACCTAAGGATGGTATGAATTTCTTAATTTTATTTCATTGACAGTCAGTCAGCTACAGGTATACTGATGTAGTGCTACAGTTTGTAATATCTTGTTTAATGAAGTGCTGTTTAATCCTTTCGTTGTAGGCGATGCTGGCGGGGTGATTGAGGGATCAGGAGGCTCACTCGGAGGAGGCCCAGGGGATGGTACGGCAAACCCGTGTTTCAAATCATACTTCATTTAGGGTGGCAACCATACCATATTTGACATGTTTCATATACATTTCCACTTTCTATACAGTTAATATTCTATTTGTGTTGTCTATTTGTGTTTGTGGTAATCTTGTAAGGCGTGACTGGTGGGGCTATTGATGGAGATGGCGATGGGCTGGTGGGAATCACAGGAACTGGCATTACGCTCCTTGCCAGTGGGAAGCCTGGTATGTCCTTCCACTCTGAACACTGGCATGCTGGTAGACTGATACCATTCTAGGACACGAGTAGGGTCCTGTGAGTGGGTATTTCCACCGCTCATCACGCAGCATGACACACCTATATCTGCTGCAACCTCACGGTATCACTCTTCTCTCTGCTGTTCTACAGACAAGGGAGCACCTTTGCTCGGAGGAACGCAGATTCCAGGTGTGGACTGTTAACTCTAAAGGGAGGGACTAAAATATTAAAAACATAAGAATTTTAGTCAATCCAGAATTGTGTGTAGTGAGATACTTGGTACGGATTAAATATGCTATGTCCATATATTAAATATATCCATCCATTCACTTCTTGAATGCACTATTTAATGATTTGCTATGTCAACCCATGTACACTATGTCAAAACATTTCACAAAAATATCACCCTATTGATTCTGTAGATATTGATCTGTTATCTTTCTCAGCAGGAGACATTGCTATCACTGCAACTGACTTTGCACCAGGCACCCCTAGTAAGGCCATTATAGTACCTTGCATTCACGTAGATGGATCTAATGTTGCTATGCATTGCTGCATAATTCATGGAATGATCATTGTACCCATTAACCATATACTCATTTTGGCATGCATGTTCTCAGATACAGTTGGTATGTGGCACTATGATCAATGCTAACATTGTTTTTTCCTGTTACCAAAGTGTGTTTTATGATTCTGCAAACCATTTTAGACATTTTCTTTTTTTTTTGTCCGTGATCCTTTAATAGTTCTTTCCAAACCTTTTGTCTCTCTCCTAAAACATTTGCTAACAGTGAATATTTCTCTCTAGAATTTGTTCTAGTACTTACATTTGAATAACCCATATGCTGTTACTCTGAATGTCATTGGGATAAAATAGACCTAAATAACTGGAAGATGCAAAATAACCTTGTGTTTAATGTACTCTTCCGTTCATAAAGTGGCCACGTTTGTACCTATTTTAAATGGATACATCACTGTTTAAGGCCGTTTTGTGAAACACTCACTCAATCTCATTCCATCTTTCTCTGTTCCAGCATTAGGATTAATTTTGCCAGGTGTGTGTGAAGCAGTGGTTCCCATTTCATTTATATATAAACAATTTGAAAAACCAGTACAGCTCTGGGTTCAGATTGGAATGTGACCACTATTGTGTTGCTGTCTTGAGGATACATTTTCGGTTTAAAGATAATTCTCTGTCATTTCAGGTGGAACAGGAGTGCCCATTCCAGAAAGTGAGTGTTTTTCTTTTTTTTATTATTACTTCGATTCTATTAAGTATTTCTGTCAAAAACAATGGTCCTGAACAACCATACAAGTACAAGTTAAGTGTCGGCACGACAACAGCCAAGTGAGTGTTTTTCTACATTAGTTTGTGTCATTAAAATCTCTTCAGAGCAAAGACTGACGTAAAGTGTTATTTGTTATGGACACTGTATATATATTATAAGTAAATGTTTCCACTTTGATAGGGGATAATGTTTTGAAATGCCTTCTCTGAGGCCCATATGACTCACTGTACCAACAGTCACTGACTCTTTAACCTCATGTCATTATTACAGTTGGGGCTGGAGTTGTCCAACCGAGTGGTAAGTGTGAAATATGACACATGAGATATGAGTGAACAGATTAATATATATTCACTGCTCTTGCAGTACTGCCTACACTGATTAAAATCACTTCAATGAATACAGTCTAACTTTCCCATTTATTATTTTCTCATTTATTTAATTTAAAATACAAGGTAAATACAAAAGTACATAAAAAAATAAAAATCACATATGATGGCATACATTAATTTTAGCATACATATTCACCAGATATGATCACCAATTAAGGATAGGCTTACTTTGTGGTGGAGGCATACTCCTGACCAGTGGTGGAAAGTAACTAAAGTACATTTAGTTACATCTAACATTTACTAATGTACAGTTTTGAGCTACTTCCACCACTACATTTCAGAGGGAAATATTGTACTTTCTACTCCACTACCACTACTACTACACAGAAAAATCAGTGTGTAGTTGTTGTCATGTTTCAGATAGCTGTGATAGCTTTACCTCTAAACTCCACATTCAGTAAATGTTCAAATGATCCAATATATCACCAAAAATCAAAGATTAGAGAAAAAGTCCAAAAAATAACAAAAAATTGTATATCAGATTTGTATCAGGTGATGTCCCTGTATAAAACTGTACATAAAGTAGTTCAAACTAGCTCCCCCTCCAGCATCTACAACAGTAACATGCTGCTTACACACTGATTCTTCAGTACTAATAATCTAATGATGTCATATATAATAATATATAAATGAGAGGGACCAAACCAGTACTTTTACTTTAATGCTATGTACTTTTACTTGAGTAGGATTTTTCATGCAGGACTTTTACTTGTGATCGAGGATTTTTACATTGCTGTATTGGGACTTTTACTTAAGAAAGGGATCTGAATACTTATTCCACCACTGCCCCTGACTCATTTCTTTTCTGTGTGTCCAACAGCTGGAACTGGAGCTGGAGCGCCATCTGGAGGTAGGAACACTCACCTGCAAGCATTTCTAACGGGTCAATTACTAATTGTTTGGCTGTATTAGTGCAATCAAACACACTACAAAAACACCACACGTATGTGCATTTTAAACTTATTTTAGTTTGTATTTTACATTATGTAATCATTGTTATGGAAAAATGTTAATATTCTTTGACATTCTATTTCACCAACTGGCCATATGCTGTTCTCTCTGCAGGTGGCAGTGGTGAGTGAAATGTTATTATTTACAATACAATATCATAAGAGTAAATACGGCTTACAATGGTGCACATCTTTTTTTAGGCCACTTAAGGTCATACGTGTCTTGTCAGCAACAAAGAAGATGTCCTCAATGTGAGCCCATTTAGTTTTAAAAGTCACCATAATGGTAAAGCTTTTATAACCATTAAAACTTGTGGTTTCTTCACCAGGCACTGGTGTTGGGATTGGGATTGGTTTTGGTGCCGGTGCTGGCATAGGTGCCGGTACTGGTATTGGCATTGGAATTGGCATTGGTTCCGGCAGCGGCTCTGGGAAAGGAGTGGGTGTTGGTGTTGGAATTGGTGTTGGTGTTGGTGTCGGTGTTGGTGTCGGTGTTGGTGTCGGTGTCGGTGGTCAATCCCCTAATCCCACCGCGGCAGCGGGAGCAGGTATTGTGCCCATACCTATAAGGTGTGGTGCTTCCTCAGGAAATGATCCCGCACGAATGCCGTCATGAGCCTAAAAAAAAAACAAAGCTTGCTGACAGTACGGTTGAATACTAATGCACTAATGCACCTGATCAGTGCAGGGATCTTGCCGCTTACAATTTTTTCCCCATGATTTAAAAAAGTATTTCTATATATATACAGTACCAGTCAAAAGTTTGGACACACCTTCTCATTTTTTGAGAAGATTTTTCTTTGATTTTATTATTTTCTACATGGTAGATAACACTTTTTTTGTTTAGTACATCGTTCCATATGTGTTCTTTCGTATTTTAAATGTCTTCAGTATAAATCTACAATGTAGAAAATAATAAAAGTAAAGAAAACACTTTTGACTGGTACTGTATATATATATTCATATTTATATAATCATATATTTTCTTATATAACTTTTTAGAAGATAATGTATAGTTATAATTTTTAGTAGCCTGCCACCAAGGATTGTTTTAAGTACATTGTCTTTTTGGGAGAAATTGGCTTGACAATGTTTTGTATTTTTATATGTGATGTTCAAAGCAACATGGCTTGGTCTTTATCAAAGGACCCAGCCTTGGGGTTGTCACTGTTGGTAGTTCAATGTATTGACACGGTGCTTGACCAAGGGGATGGCTAATCTTTTTTTCAATGTAATCAGCATGAAATAATACCATAGTAATTGGCAGTTTTGAATAAGCTTTATATAGCTACTGGTATAAGTTATTAGGAGACAAAGGATATGCCCACTCAAACTGGTTTGTCAGACAATGTTATGTTTCCACTAGTCCTCCATGTATGAGGACAAATAATAATAATAATAATAATAATAATAAAACTTTATTTATATAGCACCTTTCATGCAAAAGAATGCAGCTCAAAGTGCTTTAAATGTAAACATTAGCAGGGGCCTCACTTATCAGCAATGCACAACATGTTCCAGTTCTGTTGAATTACGATGAGACGGTATAATATAGCCCAAAGATGCAAGTTCTTAGTACTTGCAACGGCATGTATTATCCATCTAGGATAAAGTGTCCATCTGAAAAGAGCATTGGCTGTTAAATGCAGCTCCTGACCAGACCTCCTTTAACCTTGCAGAGCTCAAATGGAATGTTGCACCATGTGGTTGGGTGCTGTGAATGCAATTAACCAAACTACCTTTGAACTAACCAGATCCATGGACAATAGACAACAGCGGGCAGTAGATTTGGAATGTCCAACATGCTTGGAGCAGGATTTGGCAATCTGACCCCCCCCCCCACCCCAAAACCTAAACTTATCTCTGCTTGCAGGACCAAGTGACGAATAACAAAGCCTCTCCCGGGTCCCTCTGACTAACCAACATGTTGGTTAATTCCTAACTTTGCAGTGCAGCGAAACCATCGAGATTAAAAATGAACTGTAAATCTTTTTACCAGGTACTGGTATAGGTATCGGTGTTGGTATTGGTGTTGGTGTTGGTGGAAAGCCTCATGAGCCCAAAAGACCAGGTGAAGCCGTCTGGAACCGCGAACAGACCCAGATCTCCCAGAAATGGAATTATGCACTGGTTTTGTCTGTTTGAAAATGAATGGCTGCAATGACTCTTGTCTCTTTTGACTCACAGTTAATGGAAGCTTGCCAGGAGCCAAACCGCTGAAGCCTCCAGGTAACAAAAACGACTTTTAACTGGTGTGGAAAATGAGGAGTTAGTCTTGCTCATTCACACTGGAATCATTTCAATACAATGCAATGCTTGGCAGACACAACTACATACTGAAGTGAAATTGTCTAAAATCTAATTCTTAAAAAAATGCAGCCTAATTGAAAGCAGGTTATTGCTGACGTGTTTCGCAAAACTGCAGAGACACAAAAAATTAGGGTCTTATTTTTGCCATTGTCAGCAGACAAAGGAAGTCTGTCTTTTGTAAAGACGTTATCTGATCTGTGCGAATAATTTTTTTTGCATGCGAAAAGCAAAGGGATGAAAAGTAAACTATAACTCAATAGCAAGCCTGCCATTTATTTGGATTTTGCATGGCACTGCTGTGTTCACCTCTAGGTATTGGTGGAGGGGTGGTGGCCGGACGAGGGGACACTCCAGCAACTCTAGATGAGGGACCTGTTGGCACTGGTGGAGGGCCCGGTGGTGTAGGAGGAGGGCCTGGGGGAGTTGGTGGAGGCCCAGGAGGTGTAGGCGGAGGCCCAGGAGGAGTTGGTGGAGGCCCAGGAGGAGTTGGTGGAGGCCCAGGAGGGGTAGGCGGAGGCCCAGGAGGAGTTGGTGGAGGCCCAGGAGGAGTTGGTGGAGGCCCAGGAGGGGTAGGCGGAGGCCCAGGAGGAGTTGGTGGAGGCCCAGGAGGAGTTGGTGGCGGTCCAGGAGGTATTGGTTCCACAGGAAAACCTCCCAAAGGTGAGAGTCCAGCTGCACCCTTTTCAAATGTATTATGCATTTAAAAATGTCCAATAAACAGAACACAACTATGAAAGTTCAAGACAAAGACGGAATGAGGTCTTTTAAGAGAGTGAGGTTAAGGTTGAAAGTGATCCGTGAGTGTGGTGTTTATGCTTTGGACAGCCTACGGGGGTACGGGTGGAACTGGACTCCTGGGTACTGGAGGAACTGGAACCGGTGGCCCAGGCGGAGTTGCTGGAGTAACAGCAGGACCGGTTCCTGGAGCTGGAGGGGTTGGAACCAGAAAACCTGGCAAATGTACAGCAACAAGAACCTTTTTTCCCATTTCCCCCCCCCCAAAAAAACACAATTTGTCTTATGTCCTTATGCCATGCCTGTCCATTGCTGCCATGTGTTTTGCTATATCATTGGTCTGTGGGATATGTAGTAAACTAACATTGGAATTTGGTGGGGGGGGGGCATGATCCTAAAACCCCTTCTGACTCCTAAAACCACTTGTAAAAGAAGCAGTCAGACTATTAGGGTTCCCACTAGACGATTACTGGTACTGAGATGTCTGTTGTCTTTAGCATACGGAGCAGGTGGCAGTCTGGGAGCTGGAGCGGTGCCAGGAGAAGCGGGAGGAGTCCTTCCAGGAAGTGGTATGCTGTTTTACTCAGTTCTGATTGGGTTCTGTAAAGCACTCAAAGGTCCAGTCCGTGATTTTGGCAAAATGCTCTTGATTAGCCAGTCAAGCTAGAGGACCAGTTAGCTGAATTGGACAAAAGAGTGTGGGTAATAGGGTAGTAAGAAGAAGATTTACATGTGATTTAAATAGAAGATTTACATGTGACTGAACAGCAATTGATTCAAGCTTACACCACAGTTAATCCTGTTGATTCTAAATCATCAGTTCAGTCTTCCTTTTCACAGCTCTTTGTATAAATCATCTCCCACACCTCAAGCATATCCTTTGACACATGCGATACAGATTCGACGCAGCATTGATTTCTTACAAATTGCCTTTTCAGGTTTACGGTACCCGAATGGTGCAGGTGTGGGCCCAGGCTCTGGAAAACCAGGCAAAGGTGAATAGCATCACTGCTATGAACACATATGGGTTTCTCAACACATAGCCTACCTGTGCAAGAACTTGAGCTAACCTTTTAATATCTTTTATACAGGTTATGGAGCAGCTGGGGGTCTAGGTGGCCCGGGCGGCTATGGTGGACAACCAGGTGGCGGTTATGGTGCTGGACCAGGAGGGTATGGCACTGGACCTGGCAGATATGGTGCTGGACCGGGAGGCTATGGTGCTGGGCCTGGTGGTTATGGAACTGGACCTGGTGGTCAAGGGGGCCCAGGTGGTGTTGGTGCTGGACCAGGTGGTGTCGGTACTGGCCAAGGTGGTGTCGGTACTGGACCAGGTGGTGTCGGTGCTGGACCAGGTGGTGTCGGTACTGGCCAAGGTGGTGTCGGTACTGGACCAGGTGGTGTCGGTGCTGGCCAAGGTGGTGTCGGCACCGGACCAGGAGGCTATGGTGCTGGACCAGGAGGCTATGGCGCTGGACCAGGAGGCTATGGCGCTGGACCAGGAGGCTATGGTGCTGGACCAGGAGGCTATGGTGCTGGACCAGGAGGCTATGGTGCAGGGCCTGGAGGCTATGGCACTGGAGCTGGGGGTAAGAGTTTAGATTTGCTTTTTCTCAACTAATGTGGATTCTTTGTCACTGTTATACCCACCAAAGATGATTCTATGACAGGAATTAAATATTTGTACTCATTTCCAGGTCAAGGATATGGCCCAGGAGCAAGGAAGCCACCCAAAAGTATGGCAATGGTTTTATCTTGTTTTAATATAATGAATTAATAACTGAAGCTCATCTCACAGACAGTTTGCTTTAATGTACTTCTAGGCTACGGAGGTGCTGGACCAGGTGGGGTAGGTGGAGGTCCTGGCGGATATGGTGGAGCACTTGGCGGAGTTGGGGGTGGACCAGGAGGAGCTGGCACAGGTCCTGGGGGAGTTGGTGGAGGTCCGGGAGGAATCGGCCGTGGGCCTGGTGGGGTTGGTGGTGGACAGGGTGGATTTGGAGGGGGTCCTGGAGGAGTTGGTGGAGGACCTGGTGGATACGGTGCAGGACCGGGAGGAGTTGGTGGAGGACCCGGTGGATACGGTGCAGGACCGGGAGGAGTTGGTGGAGGACCCGGTGGATACGGTGCAGGACCGGGAGGAGTTGGTGGAGGACCCGGTGGATACGGTGCAGGACCGGGAGGAGTTGGTGGAGGACCCGGTGGATACGGTGCAGGACCGGGAGGAGTTGGTGGAGGACCCGGTGGATACGGTGCAGGACCGGGAGGAGTTGGTGGAGGACCCGGTGGATACGGTGCAGGACCGGGAGGAGTTGGTGGAGGACCCGGTGGATACGGTGCAGGACCGGGAGGAGTTGGTGGAGGACCCGGTGGATACGGTGCAGGACCGGGAGGAGTTGGTGGAGGACCCGGTGGATACGGTGCAAGACCGGGAGGAGTTGGTGGAGGTGCAGGTGGAGGTAGATTACAATATAAATTCATTTTCAATTCAACGTCAAATTACCATTTCTATGCATCAGTGATCATTAAGTAAAATGTCTATTTTTTTTTTCAGGTTTAGGATATGGGCCAGGTGGAGTTAAACCCCCGAAAAGTATGTGATAGAACAATTCTGAAATAAGCTAGTAACTATGAACAACTTCAGTATGACATTTCATAATACTTTCGTTGTGATGACCTGCAGGTTATGGTGGTGCTGGAGGATTAGGAGGTGCTGGAAGAGGCCTAGGAGGAGGCCCTGGAGGAGTGGGTGGAGGACTTGGTGGAGCCGGGGGAGGTCCAGGAGGCGTTGGAGGTGGAACTGGAGGTGTACCCGGAGGTGTAGGTGGGAGTGGTGGAGGTACATTTATAGAAATATGTAGTAGATATAGAATTACACTATTTACTTGTAAGCTTCAGTGTTCATTTCTGTTCAGTTCAGTGTAAAATCTCAGAGAATTATCCTATTAGCATAGTTTTATGTTGTGTTTGATCCATAGTCAGCCTTGCTTAACGTAGTGTTTTGACCTTTTAAAAACGATTTTTTTTTCTTTTTTCTTGCAGGACTCAGGTACCCAGGATTGGGAGCAGGGGCTAGCAAGCCTGGGAAATCAGGTGGTGATTTTAATTCAACCTCAGCATTGTTGGCTGCAGATGTGGAGATAGAACAGGATCAGAAAGTAAATACTACCATATTTTCCTTCCACTCTCGCACTTCGCTTGATTTTGATTCACTACTTCTAAAGTGCATTCTGCTTTGAAGAGTTCTGCTAATTCAGATGGCTGACTCAACCCACTGAGAAGGACTTTTGCTGTACTTTCTGAGCCTGTAATATCTGCCACTTTTTTTGCCTATTGCTTTTAAGTAAAATAAGTCAGTTATCACTCTGCGCAGTCCAGAGGAGGAAGATGTCTAAGTTAGCTAAGAGTATTCATTCGCAACCTACCTTTTGCATTGCGTCAATCTCCTTCTTTGTGATTCTGTGTGAATGATAACAGGATATGGAGCTGGTGCCCTTGGAGGTCAGGGCTATCAACCAGGTGACATCAGAGTTTTACTCACTAGTCCTACTATAACTATACTATTTGCTATTCCACTATTTATAATTTAATCTTGTCATGAATTGTCTTTTAAGCTTAGCTAAAGCATCAAGATACTTTTTAGAAGAATTCTTAATCTTTAAAACACCCCAATGGATATCTTTTTAGCAATTGCCAGCTTCAAACTCGTTGAGTTCAAACTTTACATTGAATCTTTCAAGGTTGTTTATGGGACGGAAAACTTTTCTAGACACAGTATTGTAGAATACATTTATATGCCACAGTCATGTCACTGGTGGAGGGAGAATTTTTCATATATAACGGAAACTCTTTCTTTAGGAGCTGGTGGTCCAGGATATGGTGGTTATCAGCCCTACCAAGGTAATGGAAACCTAATTGAAACTGATATTAGAGATGTGCCACACCACTGCTATTATTAGCACTACTACTACTGCTGCTAATGATAATAGTACTGGTTGTAATTTGTAATCCTTTCTTCACAATCAGTGCACATGGTTACCAGTCAAATGGTAAACCATAAACAGACGGTCAAAAATCCTGACTTTATTCCAGATATTGATTAATGATCTCCTCTCGGTCCTCAGGTTATGGTGGACTGGGAACAGGAGGAGCAGGAACAGGAGCAGGACAAGCCCCTCTCACTCCTCAGCAGTGTAAGTTACACAACACACACACACACACACACACACACACACACACACACACACACACACACACACACACACACACACACACATACATACATAAACATACAAACACACACACACACACACACACACATACACACACACAATCATGTCAGGTATATTTATTTTATGTAATTTCCTTTTTACAGCTAAAGCAGCCAAATATGCAACCAAATATGCCGCCCTCAAAGGCTTTCTTGGAGCAGGTGGCTCTAGAGGTGAGTTGCCTGGATATCACTTAAACCTGGTAGTGACCATGAATGTAGAAACTTGCCTATATGTATGGGTAGACTATAGACCTTACATAGGACATCAGGGACCACTGTGATCTTAAACCTCCAGGGGTAAATAGTAAATACTATGGTGCTACAACACTGTTCTCACAGTTTGAGAGAGAGCGAAGTCCAAATACTAATCCTTTCCAAATGACGTGCTTTGTTCAACATTATATTCTAAATGCTAGTGTAGACAGCTATCTTAAAGATGGCTACCTTATCGACCCCAGCCTTCCATTCCATTTATAATTCATCAGTGATCAATATAGAATTAAAACAAAAGACATTAAGATGAAAATAAAATGCCTGGCTCTATAAAGCTGAGAAGAATAAGTCTTTTGTCTCTCCCCCAGGAGGTGCCTTGCGGAGGAGGAGAAAGTGAGGGCCTCACGGAAGGAAGTGACCTCATAAACAACGTGGTGCTACTGCATGATCGAGAATGTACTTCTTACAGCTCAGCCCGAGAGATCCCGTTTATGTGCAAAACGTCTTTTCTGTTGTTTTACTTTTTAACCTTTATGTTTGTATTGTGAGACTTTTACAAAACCAGCTGTCTGATATTTAACACACCGAAGCACACACTGACTTTCGTAGCCACACACAAGTACTGTAAATGTGGCCTTATAAAATGCTGGTTGGCTATCACTTCATTTGTGCTCATTATGTAGGGTTTGATGCTGTTGTACTTTGCTTACAACTATCACTTTACCGCTCTGTGTCTTGGGTGGATTCCGCTCAGAATACTGCATATCTGTGAATGGCATCTAAGTAACACTTGTAAGATCAACTGTCATTCTCACACATGTCTGACAGTCAGTGACATGACATCTGAGCTAAGCAGAAAGTGTCAGTGCCTTTTTTTTTCTCTTTCTGGGTAAGTGTTTTAACGTTTAATTTCCAAACTCACACGTCAGGACGTATAGTCGTCAAAGGACTTGTCGCTGCTATTCAGGGACCCTCTGATGCCAGAGGTTTACAGCATTGTCAGGCTGAAAAAAAGTGACAAATCTTCTGAGATACCTCTGAGATTCTGTTCCTCAGCTACATCTTCAGTGGTGTCGTGCCAACGTAAGGGAGCGCGCGATTAGCTTGTGAATCCAACCTTTATAAGTCTAAGCTAACGATGATCCTCTGTGCATGTACATTTGTGATGCAACAAGAAATGACATTCTTCTGCTCATACTTTTGATATTACTACTAATTCTTCACTCAAGCTTTCTAAAGTGATTTCCACATGTTTTGTTTTTGTTTATTTTAAATTATGAGAAATGATGATAGGATATGTTTTCTTTTGTATGTGTGTGTGAGATTGCATCTTTATTAAACGTTTTTTTTTTTTGTTGCTGTTGTTTTGTTAAACAGCTGAACACTATATGAGTTTTCTAAATGATGTGTCTGAGAATAGAAACTATGCGATCTCTGTGTTTTAGACAATATATGAATGACAATACAAGTGCAAATGTGACCCAAATGAAGAGGTCAGTGAGTGCTGTCCATTATTAACAGGTATTGCCTGTTTTATGTTTACTCTATTTGTATTCACTGGTTCAGTCCAGCAAATATCAATACTTGTCTAACAGAAGTGTTTTTGTTTGGCTGTAAAGGGGATTGCTGCACTATTTCATGATGCATAATTACCTGGCCTAATCCCAGGCATGTTAACTTCTTTCATTAAAAAACAATACTGTTTGACAGAAACCTGAAGAATGTGTGGTGTTCAAGTTTTCAGTTCTAACCACATACATAAACAAAATTGTCAACTAACCCCCACCTTCCTCTCTCTCTCTCTCTCTCCTGTCACTCACACATATGAAGGGTTGTGATGACTCTCAAGAGCCCTCACTCTTGGCAGACAGTCGTGCTTTAATAGCCATGGTGATCCAGTTCACATCTTCTTTTTTAATCATTCAAACATTGACTGACCATATTTTCTGAAATTTCAGTTCACATCCCCTCAAAAACTAGTTCATTAACCACAGGAGACCAAACTTCAGTTTCGTTTCTCAAATGTATACTCAGACAGCATCATTTCCAACCATTGCAACAGAAAACATGACTTGACCTAGGAGATTTTAGTACCGCTTGGGTCATACATATGAAGTAATTTAAAGAAAATACAATGAGACAAATTCTACGTATTGGGAGTTGCCTAAAACAGGCACAACTGACTTTCAGGGCAGGAAGAGAGAATTCACACATTTTCTGGGTGTGACCAGTGTGGGTTAGAGACACTGGCTTGTTTACCAAAACCCATGTCTGGTCTCTCTTAGCGGTTTAGCATATTCTAACAGCAACTGCTACTAAGAATCTTCCAACACAAAGTCTGTGGAGAGACCGTATTTAATGGCAGCAGTCAAAAGAAATTAAGAATCTGTACTAAGAGCTCTCATATCTCCTGATTTTTAATCTGCTGAAGCTTCTATTTCTCATCCATTTATACTCCAAACATTCTTATCTGTATTGTATGTGTTTCGGGCGCCACATAAAACCTCAAAGTGAAGCAAGACAACTTGCGTGTCATGCTATGGTAAGAAATAACACAACATTTATTTCTGCACATACTCACATCGACACATGTATCTATAGCCTAAAACGACAACCTGTGCAATGCATGATTTAAGCACTGCTTGTGTGTGCATGCAGTGAGGGTGAGAGGTACCAACAGGTGGGAGGAGTGTGAAATCGAATCCCTTGCCCCTATTAGAAATAATTTGCTGCTAGTACTTGCTGTAGAGTAGACCAAGGCATTCTGGGAATCACGAGGGTCACTGCGTTTACTGTTGGAGGAATTGGAGTCACCGGGTCATTGCCACTCTCTCTATCTCTCTCGCTCTCTCTCTCTCTCTCTGCTGGGTGGTTGAGTGAGCAAGAGGCACAGGAAACTGCTGAGGGGGAGAAAAAAACAATCGCACAAAGTCTTTGTTGCTTAGTGTAAGCGTGCAAGTGTGTATGAGTGTGTGTGTTTGTGTGTCACAGCGCAGGACTGTTACAAGGATACATTCGTTTGGTGCGGGAAGCCGGCAACGGCACATGTGGATTATTAACGTCACAGAGACCTGCAGACAATCAGCTGTCCCCGGTGATCTAACCCCTCTCGTCGCATCGGATGAAGACCGCTGACGTGATTTTCTCCGCGGCTGAGAACTTTCCCATGTCTCGACGGGACCAGCGCTACAGGAGAGGCTTAAAGGGACGGTAGGTGTTATCTCTCCAGTCAGTTTTTCATGTGACCTAATGTTCATTTTATTCTGAGAATTTACTGCACAATGAACTCACGCTCAATGCTGGTTCTTAAAGGCAGAAACTGAACTGAGCATGTATTTTCTTTATTTTAAGACAGCTAGATTGTGATTAGTAGCAGTGGTGTATAAAGTACCCAAAAGCCATACTTGAGTAAAAGTAAAGATACCTTACTGGAAAATGACTCAAGTAAAAGTAACCTTTTAGAATACTACTTGAGTAAAAGTCTTAAAGTATCTGATCTTTACTGTACTTAAGTATCAAAAGTAATTTTCTGACATTAAATGTACTTAAGTATTGGAAGTAAAAGTACAAGTAAATGCTGTTAATAAAAAAGCAAAGGGTCAGAATTTTGAGAATTATGAAGTTTATTCCGACTAGATTGAGCATACTTATAAACTGGGCCTTATTTGAACACAATTTTAACACAATAGGCAATACTAAAGCAGCACCGAAAGTAACAACCCAGTCTTGAAACTGAAAAATGTTTTGTTCATCTTCAAACAAAACGTCCCAAAAAGCCATTATGAATTTTTTTAATTGTAGGCTAATCTTTGTAACATTTTGTGAATGGGCTGCTGAGTATCCCAAGGCACAACCTGAGAGCCATAAACCTGGCGATCTGATACAAAGCCATAGCATTACATCAGGATCATCAGTTTTACAAGCAAGTTATCTGTACAGTGACTGTGAAATACTTTCAGCAACATGCACACACATCCCTTGAACAATAATGTTACTAGCAGCTATTTTGCTCCACACTGCTTCGTTACTGTACTGTAGATTGACACCATCCTAGCTAGCTAGCTAGATACCTCGCCAGAGATGGAATAAATAATCTTTGTAGGTTATTGGCTAGCTTGAAATATTATATACAGATCTTACCCAGCGGTGAAAGAACATGACTAGTCTACAAGGTTGTGCTGGTGGCATTTAATGAAGAGGTCGTGGGGTTTCTCATTTTTCGATTGAGACCTGTGTGCTTTTGCTTCGATTATTGTTGTGTCCCCTTCGTTGTTGATCTTAATGTTTTGGATATATCCTTCCACTGCATGTTGCAGTCCATTTTGCCTTGATCTGGAGGATATGGCGGAGATATTACTCCAAAAAGAATCACTGACACTGATAGACAGTACAGTGCATGAACGAGTTCAAAAGACGTAGCAACAGTAACTAAGAGGACGGGGCTTTTGCTAACGGTCAATTCATAGTTTTCACGTGACGTCAGAATGACCAGCTGAAGGGCAAAAAACACATTCCACACCTGTCTTAACACTGGAGTTTATACAGGAACCGACCACCTTTCATTCAATATCATTTAATATCTCCGCTTTAACATTGTCTGACTTAGGTAGTAAAATGCTAGACAGTTGTTGCTCGTTTGGCTGTTCAAATCGGCGAAGAGACAAGCCCGGATTTTGTTTTTATCGCATTTAAAACCCGCCCACATTGCTACCAGTTGATTGTAGACGTCTTCTGGGTCAATTTTTCTCGGACACACAGTAAAGCAGCCATACTTTTGGAGCTGGCAATAAAAGCAGTCACCCTGTTCTGGTCGCCTCATTTATCAGAATAACTACCTAAAACAGGAATAGATCAAGTAATAAAGTCAAGAAACAAAGCATCAACACAATTCAAATTGGATTACCCGGTTTCTTCTCTGAGATTGCGACAAGTACCTAAGCAAGTAGGCTAGGCTAGTGTATTTTGTCATCCAACTGGTAATACTACAATGCCAGTAGAAAATATATGGGAAGATAATTTAAGTTGTCATTCGCCAGACCAGGTGTTCGTACTTGTTTAAACCAGAAAATTGTGTCAAATGATAAAGAACAGCGTTGGGTAGGCTAAAGGCTGCTAGCTAACAGCAGGTAGCTCGTAGCTAACAGCAGGTAGCTCGTAGCTAACAGCAGGTAGTTCGTAGCTAACAGCAGGTATCTCGCTAGCTGGTAGCTAGCTATTAAATGGCACTCATCTTTGCTCTGATTATGAAGATGTTTTTTGTTTTCACCTTCCAGACGACAGTGTTGTGAACCCATCCACTTCTGAAAATTAAATAACTATCTGTGCTTTTGTAGGCTTTCAGTTTTTGAGATGTGTAGGGGGATGGATTTTCTATTAGATAGATGTAAATATCTCCACACTGGAGCTCTGGCAGGGACTTCGTCGAGGTTAAAGAAATAAAAATGTCAGCGGGTGCAGTACATGGATCAAACATTTTATTTTTTTCTAAATATCTCTGTCTGGCTATAGTGGTATTGTCTGTGGTTGATGGCGATCGTAGTTGAGTAGGCGGCACTGCTCGAAGTTGTCCACTGTTTAACGCTGTTTCGCTGTTCTTTTTGCCCGTCAGCTACCTATTGTAGTCACGTGACTGAAAACTATGAATAGCGCATTAACGTGCGCTAGGACCACTGATTCGCCAAACCTGCTTGCAGTCTGTGTTCTACCACAGTCCCCGACGTTGGTCTCGTCACTCTCATGATTATTTTTTTTTCTAAAGATGATTTGATTTTGTAACGAGTAACGAAGGTTTCAAGGGAAATGTATCGGAGTAAAAGTATCAGTTTTCTTTGCTAAATGTAGCGAAGTAAAAGTAAACAGAAATATAAGTAGTAAAGTACAGATATCCAAAAAAACTACTTAAGTACAGTAACGAAGTATTTCTACTTTGTTACTATACAACACTGATAAGTAAGCTAGAAGGCCAAGAAGTAGGCTACCCTACATGCTATAGATAATTAAGGATAACGGTATGAAAAGGCTCTGTGGAATGTCAGTACATGTATGTCAAAAGTTGTGAAATAATTTTTAATTGGCTGATGTAAGTCAGTGTTTTATGTGATGTGTTGTGAAATCCGCTTTCTGATAAACATCTGTTGTGTGTTCCCACTCGTCATTCCCACCTCTGGTCTACTTTCCTCCCAACATTTTTCCCTCAGAGCAGAACAGATTGCATAACTTCAGAAGGGATTTCTCCCTTAAAAACAAAATCCCTTTGGATATCATAGCTTTATGTAGTGAAACCCTGGTTAAAAATGTCCTCCCTGCTTTGTAGATGGTGGGTTGTGTGGACATAGAATGTTTTTCAAAGGAAATCTCTTTGACTGTTACAGCATGCCAGGGGAAACAGGGCTGGGGAGTGGGCCATGGGTGTGTTCACATTTGAACATAAATGGCTTTAGCACACTGACTTTTTCACTCTTTTGTTCTACCACAAAGCTGAACAACTTCCTTTTGATGTTGTTGTTTTTAGAGAAGTTGAGGGGGAAAACACTATTTCTGTGGTCAACTTAAAGAACAGAATCGCATTAAAAGGGTAACGGTTGACATGGAATAGGGAGATCAAATGCTGTAAAAACACTCACCGTTTTCAGTTTCTGTTCAATAACAGAAACTGAAAATGCCATAAACTTTTGTTTGGGGTCACTGTGTAAAGTCTATGGGGTGATAAGGTTTGGAATGTTTGCTGGTGCTATTTAAAAACAGAAAAAAAACACAGATGGGGAACATATGCGCTACATCCTGCCCAGATGCTCTCAATTGTAAACAGAGAGAACGAACACCTGAAATACTCATTGTTCTATACTAAAGCTGGTTGTTGTTTGAGTTCTTACTCTGAGTCCTTATGTAAGAGACGTGACAGCAATCACAAGAGCAATTAATCAACATTACTCAACAGCTCTGAACAAACTCTAAATCAATTCTAGGGGGGGAAAAACAGAGAAAACTAAGGACACATTGGGACACGAAGGCACCTAAATTCAAGACAAGCACTGCAGAACAACCACTGCCAGGGAACTGAGATAATCCGTAAACATCATGTGCTGTATAATGAAAGTGAATGAGCTGTGGGCAGGTGTAGTCTGTGTCCAGGTGTTGTCTTACGTCGGGTAGGAGTTCTGTTCTGGATAGGCGTGCGTCATAGTGATTGTTTGTGTTGATGAGGATGAGGTGTGTCATGGTGCATGGTTCGTAATGTTACATATATAAGAGGAGGAAATTAGTCGGACGGAATGTAGCTCTGGATGTCTGAGCCCTGGGGGTTTCATTCCGTTCAGGAAAACTCAGGCACTCACAGACTTCCACTGCAGGAGGCGTCATAACCAGCCAGAACAGCTCTGTGAATTCCCAATTGTATTCATTGAGATAAGTCTACAAGGCTGTTGACTTGAGCATTAGTGTACTTGAGTTTTGTGTACCGTATGTGATGTACATCCAGTGTGAGTGAGATTAGGGGAAATAAGGTTGAAAATTAACTGATTAACACCACCATGTGCAATGTCTGGTGTCCAATGTCTTGTATGCTGGCCAAGTGCTTCAATGGTCTGCTCCTTATCCTGGAAGCAGACACACACACAAACACACACACACACACATTATGGAGGAGGAGTGACAGAGAGGAGCTGGCACTGATCTTCTCCACACGCCACACAAGTCATTAGTAATTATGGTGGTACATCAGCTACCCGGAGTCTATGTGGGTAATTGAATTTCCTTAGTTGCCACAGGAAATTGAAACGGGAAGGTCTTTTATAGCTGAGGGAATATAAGTGTCAGTATTAGTGTTGGAGGGAACACTTTGTGAGTGATGATGGACCAAAAGACCCTGTCCAGATGAACTATTTATTTCCAGTGGTAGACATGGGCTCAGAGGGTTGTGTGGGTGTTTGTTTGTTTTGTATCATCAGCTGAATCATCCACACTGGTTTCAGGGTAGTTCTGCTGCTGTTGCATGAGGAAACCAGGTGAGCTGTCTGATGTGGTAACTCTGTCGTGTGAGACTTCACCAGACAGTTGTGATGGTATTGTCTTCAGACACGAGGACTCTTGACAGAATCAGTATTGTTATTATGTGTAGTAAAAAGTATTTTTTCTGGTTACTGCAGTAGCCATTTGTTTAGTTGGTGTTCTTGGTAATTGTTCATGTTGCATAACGAAATACAAAGAACCACCATCACTTTTAGGCAGCCTAGAATTGTGCATGATGGCTGTACCAGGAACTACTAAAGGAAACTGTCCTTCATTTCAGTGGTGTGTGTGTGTGGTGATGGTGGGGGTGGCATGACATTGTTAGAGAAGCGTAATCATTCAAAGAAATATTCCACTAATTTAACCATTAAGGTATTTCCACCTGTCACTGTTAATAGTCCAACAGCGTTTCCAAACAGCTGAGGTTGTGAGTTGTTGTTCCATGTTGTCTGTGTTTTATCACAGAAGTCGGTAGGAAAAGCCATCCTGATCATATCTCTTTATGGTCCTCTCCTTGGGAGAAAGGCCGTTATGACCAGGCTTGGATCTTGAGTGTAAGTTGTACGCCTTTACATCTCATGACAACATCCCTTTCATCATAAGCCTGTTTGTCCATCAATATGTTGTTTTAAAGCACTGTTATTAGTTAGTGGTTGAAGTTATTGGTTGAAGTTATTTTCCACCATTCACTGGATTTCAATATGAAGACCTTTACATGATCCCACTGACTTGGCAAATCCTCCAGAATCATATTAATGAGTCATTTGAGGTAATTTGCTCACTTGCTTTTGTAAGTGATTTCATAGCTACAAATCCAGGGTAAACATGCATAGGTTTACATAGCAGTGACGCATCCAGCACACGTGCCAGGATGAGTCTTGAGGCCAGAAATCTGAATGGAGCGGACATATCCTGAATGTTGTGTAGAGGCTTTTGCAGGCTCTAATTTTCATTGGCTGCATCCTCAAAGTGCTCTTCTGTTCGGAGAGGATTTACTTTCATAAACACATGGATGTGAATCCACTCCCTTGGTCTCCAGTGGCATGTCTTTCTTTGGGAAATATGGTATTTCATACCAATAACACTGAGCTTAACACAGAAATACAACTCTTCCGCACTCTTTTTCTCAAAACAGCTGTGCTCCTCAAATGTACGCCATGGTTGTCCCACCGCTGTCGAATATTGTTAGTTTAGGGCTGAAAAACAAAGGATCCACCCAAATCACCCAGCCAATTAAAGCATTATGTGATCTGGGTTGGATCGCTTACTTTGACCTTTTGCTATCATTTTTTTTGCCTCAATTGAACTATGGTTTCTGTGGTGGTAGTCTGCAATGTGAACTTTTATTTGAACTTCTCCTTTATGTCTGATGGAACTTTTGTGGTGGTATATTTTCTGAAACCACATACATGTCTGTCAGTGTCCTATATAGTGTCCTTTCCTGGCATTGATGAATCCCCTAAAAACCCCTTTCTGTTTCTCAAAATTACATATGCAGACGTTTTTTTTAAATCCCGTCATGGCATTAAAATGGCTTGGATGTAACTCTACACTTTTGCCTCATTTAGAATTTGCTGAGTCAATGAATATACATATTAGCTAGACTTGGCTTCTCCTCTGATAGCTCTTGTTTCCAACGTAGCCTCATGCTAATAATAATATATAACCCACCCCCCCTTGTTGGTGGGATTGGTTCTTTAGGTATGTGATGTATGAAACCCAGGCTGTCTGATTATGTGAGACTCATGAAATGTCATGTTTCATATAAAAAACACCATATGGACATGTGCACATGTGTCAACACAGTTAAAAACTTGATTTTGATGGGAGGGGGCCTTTAAGAATGTTGAGCATTTACATTTAGTCATTTAGCAGACGCTGTCGCTACACGATGGTAGTCCTTTGGGGGATCGTAGTCCCTCACATTGCGCATGCTCAGACACAAACGGTTTACGGCATAAGGCTCAACATCAACATCAACATATCTGGCTTGTCTTAACGCATAATGTAGGTTTGTTTAACGTAATATTTAATAATGTTGTAAACGGTTTAAACGTCAACATATGGGGCTTGTCTTAACGCATAATGTGGGTATATTTAATGTTATATTTAATTATGTTGTAAACGGCTAACAGCATAAGGCTCTACGTCAACATATGAAACGAAACTGGGGAGAGACTTTTTGATCCCCCACCTCATCTGTTTTGTCCACTGTGACATCTTCTTTGTTTTTAAATAAATGGTCATGTTTTCAAAAAACTGGCTTTCTTCGCTTTTCTCCATGATTGAAAACGGATCTGTCGTTGTGACGCATGCGCGCGCGGCTTCGCTGTCGACAGTGTCGCAAAATGACGCATGCGCAATGGGAGGGACTACGATCCCCCAAAGGACTACCATCGTGTAGCGACAGACGCTTTTATCCTAAGCGACGCACAATGTGTGGTGTGTTACCATGGTAACCAAGTTAACCATGGTAACTTTTTCTCCACACAGACAACACACAGAAATTGCGTGTTGTTGTCAGTGTGTGTGCAGTTATGTGCGGGCTGATCCGGAATGAGCGGTGCCCACGTCTAACAAAAATATTTTTTATACTATTTAGTCAAATATCACCTAAAGACTAATATCACTATTTAATTCATAATAATTTACTATAACATCATCAGCTGAATGGATCCAGTCATGAGGAGATGCAGGCTTTGATGGTGCACTGTAAATAAAACGCTGTTGTGTTAGATCTGCATTTCACAATGTAGCAAAACTGCTTGAGTATGGCTAAACAAACCATTTTACTGTGCTGGTGCTTCACTGTCATTACTTCCATGACGGGACAGGCTTGATGCCAAACAGCTGGGCCTCATTGTCAATCAATCAATCTCTCTCCCCTCTTGTTGTGAAGATTTTTGATGTTCATGGGAAGCCTGTAAGCACCGAGAGATATGGCCACTGTGCAATGTGACCGCACAAGATTACTCTTAATGATAACTCAACCGAGAGGGTCAACTGAGAGGAGGGGGGAGGGGGAGATTTCTTTGGATGACACTGTTGGGAGCCTATGCTACCACACCAATTGTTCTGTACCCTACCCAACTCTTGTGCTCTCTTAAACACGCTCTCCCAGGTGCTGTGAATGTGGCTCCATTCTCACCCACTGGTACTATGAGAAGGACGGCCGCCTCTTCTGCAAGAGAGACTACTGGGCCTGCTTCGGGGACACGTGTCACGGTTGCTCAGAAGCCATCACAGGCCTCATCATGGTGAGTGTTGACAGGTTGCATCACGGTTGCATCACAGTAGGTTGTTCAATCTGCTGACCAGAGGCTGACCTTTGGTGGGAATGTGTGGGATTAGTAGTTCCCTTCACTTTACTTACTGCACTTAATAAGATAGTTAGTAGGAGTATGCTATTGTCATTAACTGAGATTTTGGTAAGAGGATTTTGTTGAAGTTTGTCAACATTTTGCCCTTATTAGGAAGAGGATTGAAGACTGTAAATAAATCCTTCATAAAAGACGTGTTTGAGTCATAATTTATAACAATAATTTACTTGTCCGCGTTTTACAATTCATGTTTTGTCCTGGACAAAGGAGGTCAGTCAGGGGTACTTTAGTTAAATACAATCTTCTTACAGTAGCACAATGAACCTGTTTTCAAAGTTTTACTAAAGGAAAAAGAAGACTTACATAAGGTCACTTATGGTTCAGATTTCCAATCCTGAGGAAGTAAGAAACTCAGTTCAAAATTTTTTTCAATTTTTGCAGACACAGCAAATGCAGAATTCATTATATAGTGCCAGCTATGTATTAACACTCGTGCTTACTTTTTTTGCCTAATGTACATCACTATATGTTTAGAGCAGTCTGTGGCTTGTATAGATGTTGTATAGACTGTTTATACTAACTAATGACATACAAAAGGAAGATTTACCCAAAACACTTTCCACTTCAAGGCTAAAAACATAGAGGGCCCTATTTTGACGGCGAAAACGGCTGGCGGCCCCACCAGCAGACTTTTCACAAAATATCTATTTTCTTGGCCAGATTAGAATGCTGAAAGAGATTGCATTCAGGTTGGTCCAGGTGTTCGTCCCAACGTCCCATAACCCATATGCAGTCCGCATTCATGTAGGCTGCTGCTGCTCATGTGTTTTCCACATCAGGTTCTTTTCTTGGTCTCTGGGATATCCTGTGTCATCAGTATATCTTCACATACAGTCACCAGCAGCCTCGTATTACGCAAATTAATACCTTTTATATGTTCACTCTTTCCCGTTGATCCAGTGCTCTGCTAAACATGCTTTCACTCACCTATTCGGTTCGGCTGAGGCTCCTGCGCCAAACCGTCTACAGTTTGTTCCCAGAATAATTATAAAAAGCCGTGTAAAGGATACAATTTCGATCTAATTAACGAATACCATAGTTACCTGAGACGGACCTAATAAGCTTCTGCTCCCACAAGCCATACTGCAGCAAGGGCCAAAATGTCATTTAACATTTCAGCAAAGATGTAAGATACTGTATACATTTTTCGTTTCAGTCCCAGCTCTAAAGTTGCACATGTCTTCAATTAGATTAATATCACGTTACCCTTGTTTGGACATTTTACATGCTAAGCCTAAATCTCGAGAATGGACCGGAAAAGGGCTATATTGATTTCGACAAAAATAATGTTAGCTTGTCATGGGATCTAAGTGAACAAAACACCCTTCTTTTTTTACAGGCAAGTACACTGATAAACAATATAACAGTGAATGTTGCTAGGGCATTTTGAAAACAGTCTGACTAACTACAATTATGTGTCAACGAATTGTATTGTTTTGAACAACAGAAGAAGCACTGTAGTTTATTCCTTGTAAAAGAGCTCCTGACGAACACTGTCCAGAACCTGCGACGATGTTGCTATCTTACATTCTAATCTCGTCTGACACATTCAGTTTAGAGGGATTGCTCGACAATGCTATTGGGCAGCTTTAACCAAACTTTTCACTACTCTCCTCTGGCCTGGCTCTGCCCAACAGGATACTTTCAGACTGCAGGATTAAGCTGATTGTTTTTCCTCATGTGTCTCAGATCTGTTTTATTTTTTTTGTGTGAACAGCACAAATCACATGTCGTCTAGATGATAGAGATACTTGGGGGGTTTGTGGTTCTGTGCCTTTGAACTACAGAGCATCCGTCTAAAATAGAACCAGAAGAAGAAATACCACGTGAACTAACTCTGTTGTTAACTTTAGCCGCTTGAATGGAGTTCTTCTTCTGTTAAACAACTTTCATGTCTTCCCCAGTGTGAATGACAGTTAAAGTTAAAGATCTTTAGTAAATTCATCACTCAGGTTCAATTTGACATACAAGTTGTTAAATATTTCTGAGGCCCTACTTACTTCCCCTTGAAGAGGAAATCCCTCCCTCTTTGAAATGTCACATTTCCTTCCCCTTCACTGTAGCCAAAACATCATAGTTTGAATAATGACGTCATTGCACTCTCCTATTGTTTTGGCCTGACCTCTTCCCTGACTCTCCCTCCACGTCCCACTCTACAGGTGGCCGGAGAGCTGAAATACCACCCAGAGTGCTTCTCCTGCAAGTGCTGTGGACATTTCATAGGAGATGGGGATTCATTCACACTCGTGTCACGCTCCAATCTGTACTGGTTAGTTGAACATCTTTACATGAGGACACAAACAAATCCACAGAACACATGTAAATTACCTCTGCTGACAATAACATAATAACAGTCACTTTTTAGCTTTGAACATGATACACCTTTACCAAATGCTACAGGAAAATATGTATTGTTTATTAACTAACCACAGTGACCATTGTTACCAGCCACTTTTGGTTAATTTTTTCTTTTTACCTGGCAAGGCTATATGGAATAAACAATAGGCCATAGTTTACACACTTGTAGCACATCCAGTGATTCGGGGGGGGGGGGGGACATGAGCATCAGTTATAATGTGTTTGTTTCACTATGGGTTACTGAAAGTATCTATTCTGGAACATCTGGGAAAATGACTCTGATATGAACTGTGCACAAATATGTTTATTTATTCTTCCCAAAATAAGATTCCAGATGTCCACAAATATTATCTCCTTTTTTCCCTATTAGTGGGCACTGTTATTCGACCAGTACTGAACAGTGTGCAAACATGGAAGGTCCCACGGAGCCTCATACTGTGACCCTGGTCTCCTTTCCCCCCTCGCAAAATGGCTGCCGAAGCCTGTCACTCCACATGGACCAGGATGGAGACAGTGAGAACAACCACATATTTAGAATAGCAGAGTAAGTCAACATGATTGTTGAGCGGTATGTTTACCATGTTCAAACAGGCTGGTTTAGTATCTGTGCTAACTAAGGTATATCATCTTCATCACATCATCATGTCATCGATTGCTCCTCTAGGATGGATGTGACGCATGCCAGTGTGGATGTTAAGGCGCTAGTCCATGTGGGGGATAAGGTCCTTGAAATCAATGGAACTCCCATCCAGAACATTTCACTGGATAAGGTATGCCATGCCATATCATCTTAGCTAATTATACTACACTGCACTACTTTTGTGAGTTGCTGCTACAACACTGACATTTCCCTTTAGGGATAAACAAAGTAATCTGTCCGTCCATCCTTCCATACATCGATCCACCAGTACATTTATCTACAGTATCTACTGTATCTATCGATCTATCTGTACTACACAAAGTAAAACTATAATGAACATTTAAAGGTTCACGACAATGTTCTCTGTTAAAATGATAAAATCCTAAATACATGCCATAGTGGGACCGAAGTATAGTCTACCACGTCATCTTATTCTCAACCCTACCCATTCCCTCCATCAGATCGACCTGGTGATCCACGACACTGAGCGTTTGCTCCAGCTCACTGTGGAACACGACCCCCAGCGCCCACAGAGCACCCAGAGGAGGCCCACCTCCATCTTAGGGGAGGAACTGGATATTCCCACCAGCCTCTCAGAACCACCTCAGAAGAAAAACCCACGCTCTAGAAACATCCTGTAAGAGACACTTTATCAATAAACATTAACACTGGACACAGCATAACTTTTTACAATAACATTGGGGACTGTATAACTTATACAATAAGCAATAACATTGGACACAGCATAACTTATAGATCACCAGGCTGAGATGCTACTTGTAAAGAGAAAGTGGTGGTGGGTCACTGGACTTGCCTACTGAAAGAGAGAATAGCATCTCTTTCTCTCTCTCTCTCTCTCAGCCTTGACTCACTCCTTATCCCTGTCTCTCTCTCTCTGGTTCCTTCCTGTCCCTCTGTGTCTAGGCGAAGCTGCAGCACAGATAAAATGCCTAGCTCAAACTATTCCATGCCTTTGCTCTCTCAGAGGAGGGAGATAAACCGCTCCCAGTCTGTGCGGGAGGACACAGGCAACAGCGCCCACAGGATATTCCGGCCCTCAGACCTCATCCCAGGGGAGGTGCTGGGTAAAGGCTGCTTCGGCCAGGCTATCAAGGTGGGTCACACCTGATGAACAGAGATAATTTCGGGTCCAGGGAGTTTGTTTTCAGAGATATGAACTAATAAGGCTGCAATTGTATCAAAATACATAATAATATATTGCAATAGGAGTAGAAAAAGAGAAACAGAATATTGGGCTAAGATTCTCAGCTCAAATGCATGGGTGTTGGTATGCGTGAGGTTTTATGAAAACTCTACCATACATGATGGAGAGCGTTTAAAAAACATTCAAGTTCTATTCCCTCAATGGATAGCATTACCACCACACGTTTGTATTTATTATACAGTGCGAGTTAGGAAGAGCTGTGCAGTGTACATTTCTCAAAGTGAATCGCAATGTCCTCCTTCCTGATAAGGTGTTTTTTTTGCTTCTACCACAGTATGGCCGTCTATAGACAATGTTTTGGAATACAACTCACCACTAAGGAAGGTGTAGACAGAAAGTGGAAGTTTTAGGCATGCAAGTTGTCAGACTTAAATGTTGTAAAACGTTTATTTTGACAGTGGCACTAATCAGTTACGGTACTCATAATTTGTTAAATCAACCATTGACACGTTTGTGTTCTGCCTTCTATTGCTGTTCCAGCTGATGTTCATGCTTTGTGTGTTTGTCAGGTAACTCATCAAGTGACAGGGGAGGTAATGGTACTTAAAGAACTGATTCGCTTTGACGAGGAAACACACAAAATGTTCTTAAAAGAGGTCAGTGATGCTATATAAAGGAACAAGGGGTTGATATTGTGGTTGGTTGGTTGAGTTTGGAGTGTTCATTTTATATCAACATGCACAGCATCAGCTAGTTTCATGATGCCTTCACTGCAGGTGGTGTAGTGTGATATGTGTCCTTGCATTTACAGGTAAAAGTTATGCGCTGTTTAGATCATCCCAATGTGCTGACGTTCATTGGCATCTTGTACAAGGACAAGCATCTCAATTTGATATCTGAATTTATCCCAGGGGGGACTTTAAGACAGACCATAAAAAAAATGGTAAGGATCAGTTCCTGCAGACCTTTTTTCTCGTTTTGTTCCCTACATAATTTCATATTCTTTTACATATTTATCTATGTGTATCTGTTGTATCTGTCAAAATCATCCTACCATTCTCTGTGTAGTCGACCATTATATGTTTTTCGCCCCTAAAAATTGAAACCTCATGTATTCACACATTACAGGACAACAAGTATCCTTGGAGGTTAAGAGTGAGCTACGCCAAGGACATTGCAGCAGGCATGGTAAATCATCTATCCAGTATCCAATTGGTGCATGTGAAACAATGTTGCTGTAGCTCATTGTTAAAGGAGCTTTTATTACATTTATTACATTTGTGTGACATTTTATCTTGTAATTTGTTCTTCTTTTCCTTCTTTAAGGCATACCTCCATTCAATGAACATCATCCATCGTGACTTGAACTCCCACAACTGTCTTGTGAGAGAGGTCAGTGAGATTATATATCTTATTATTATACAGTATATAGCTCCGGAAAAAATTAAGAGACCACTTCAAAATGATCAGTTTCTCTGGTTTTACTATATATTGGTATGTGTTTGAGTAAAATGAACATTTTTGTTTTATTCTATAAACTACTGACAACATTTCTCCCAAATTTCAAATAAAAATATTGTCATTTAGGGCATTTATTTGCAGAAAAATGACAACTGGTCAAAATAACAAATAAGATGCAGTGTTTTCAGATCTCGAATAATGCAAAGAAAACAAGTTTATATTCATTTTTAACACAATACTAATGTTTTAACTGAGGAAGAGTTCAGAAATCAATATTTGGTGGAATAACCTTGATTTACAATCACAGCTTTTCATGCTCTCCACCAGTCTTTCACACTGCCGTTGGGTGACTTTATGCCACTCCTGGCGCAAAAATTCAAGCAGCTCGGCTTTGTTTGATGTTGAGGACGCATGAATTAAGCCAAGTACAACGTTGTCCTGGAAGAAAACTTGCTTCCTTCTGCTCTGACAATGTTCCCCAACTCTGAGGAGTGTTCAGCCCAAAGCAGACCTTTTGTATCCTCAATAAAACCCTGTTCTACTCCACAGAACCAGAGTGTGGTGGTGGCTGACTTTGGGCTTGCCCGATGGGTGAACAAAATCGAAGTTCAGAGTAGGCAGTCCCCCAAAGAGAAGGCTGGACAGCAGACACCACCTGACCGTCGCAGAAAATACACAGTGGTCGGGAATCCATACTGGATGGCTCCAGAAATGATCCATGGTATGTTCAAAAGTGAGATGAAGATTCATGTATTGGTGCTTTGAGATGCTAAGACAAGGAAAACCTTTCAAAGTTTAATTGGGGAAACGTTTAGAGAAAATATACAGTGGGGAAAATAAGTATTTGAACCCCTGCCGATTTCGCAAGTTTGGCCACTTGCAAAGAAATGTGTGATCTATAATTGTAATAGTAGGTGTATTTTAACAGTGAGAAACAGAATATCAACAAAAAAATCCAGAAAACTGCATTTTATAACATTTATGACTTAATTTGCATTTGATGCAGAAAATAAGTATTTTAACCCCTAGCAAAACATTACTTGATGGAATAACCCTTGTTGGCAAGCAAAGACGTCAGACTTTTCTTGTGGTTGGTCACCAGGTTTGCACACATCTCAGGAGGGATTTTGGTCCACTCCTCTTTGCAGATCCTCTCCAAATCCTTAAGGTTGCGTTTTCAATGGGAGGGAATGAGGAAATGAGGTTCAAGCCCAATATTCCACGTTACATGGCCCCATCCATAGTCCCCTCGATGCAGTGGAGTCGTCCTGTACCCTTGGCAGAGAAACAGCCCCAAAGCATAATGTTTCCACCTCCATGCTTGACGGTGGGGATGGTGTTCTTGGGGTCATATTCAGCATTCTTCCCCCTCCAAACGCGGCAAGTCGAGTTGATGCCAAAGAGCTTGATTTTGTTCTCATCTGACCACATCCTGTCTCCCAATCCTCCTTAGAATCATTCAAGTGTTCATTGGCAAACTTCAGACGGCCCTGTACATGTGCTTTCTTGAGCAGGGGGACCTTGCGAGTGCTGCAGTACTTCAAACCATTACGGCGTAGTGTGTTGCCAGTGGTTTTCTTGGTGACTGTGGTCCAAGCTGCCTTGAGATCATTCACAAGCTCCCCCTGTGTAGTTCTGGGGTTATTCTGCACCTTTCGGATGATCACCAATACCGCACGAGGGGATATCTTGCATGGAGCCCCAGACCTAGAGCGATTGACAGTTGTTTGGTGTTGCTTCCATTTACGAATAATCGCACCAATAGTTGTCTGCTTCTCACCAAGCTGCTTGCCGATGGTTTTGTAACCCATTCCAGCCTTGTGCAGGTCTACAATCTTATCTCTGACGTCCTTGGTCAACTCTTTGGTCTTGCCCATGGTGGTGAGGTTGAAGGTGTGAAGTATGATTCTTTGGACAGGTTTCTTTTATACACGTCACCAGTTGAGATCAGATGTACCTTGTTAGGCCTAATGAGGACTAATCTGTGTGCTTCTTGGGCACATAACTGGTCATTGGGAGCCAGAATTCTTGCTGTTTGCTTGGGGGTTCAAATACTTATTTTCTGCATCAAATACAAATAAAGTCATAAATGTTATAAAATGCATTTTTCTGGATTTGTTTGTTGATATTCTATTTCTCACTGTTAAAATACACCTACCATTACAATTATAGATCACACATTTCTTTGCAAGTGGCCAAACTTGCGAAATCGGCAGGGGTTCAAATACTTATTTTCCCCACTGTATTCAAATCGCTAAGCAATGAATTTTGTGTAGATGTTGTGTTTTTGGGCCTCATGTTGTCTTCTGCTGCTCTGTGTATAGGCGAGAGATACGATGAGAGAGTGGACATCTTCTCTTATGGGATTATGCTTTGTGAGGTGAGGCATACATTTTAATGGAGGCGGTCAGTGTTACAGAACCTGTGCTAAACATAACTAGTTATTATATTCCCACAAGACTTTCTGAATTCATGAATTCACCAGCAGTATGTATTATTGCTAAATGTTGTGTCTACTGACAAGTACATTGTTTTTGTCATGGAAACCTAGGCTTATGACTTCAGCGTTTCTCTCGCATACTCACTTTGTTATCCTCCACGACAGATAATAGGAAGGGTGTATGCAGACCCAGACTTTATGCCGCGCACTATGGAGTTTGGACTAGATGTACCTGGCTTTCTAAAACAGTTCTGTTCAGAAGAATGTCCTTCTTCTTTCTTCCCCATGGCTGCCCTTTGTTGTGACCTGGTTGCTGAGAAACGGTAAGACTTTGATCCTTTGATCTCAAAGCGGTTTTTACTTTATGCAAGTAGTTGAGATTAAAGATGTTAGCTATTTTATTAACTGTATAAACATTATACGTTAAAGAGGACCTTTTATGCTCATTTTCAATGTTCATAATTTTTAGGATCTACTGAAATAGATTTACATGCTTCAATGATCCAAAAACACATGATTTTCACCCTCTGTCTGACACGCTTTGTTAGAGCTCCTGTCTTAAGGTTCCCCCTCCAGATGAGCCCAGTGGGCTCTGATTGGTCGGGTGTGTGGGCAATAACATCATCATTGGGCAATAAGAATTGTGTTACAAGATTGCATCATCATGTAACAGAGGAAAAGGCTGGAATTTCATCAAGGCGTTTCAGGCAGCTGAGAATAGTGGTTTCTGTGGGAGAGTTATACAAAAAGTGATGAAACACACGTAAGGAAATGGAAAAACGTAAAAGGTCCGCTTTAATAAAGAAATTAAACATTTATTCAAAGTCTGTTGAGATGTTTGAAGTTATCCTCTCCATTGTTACCACTCTTTTCTTTGTTTGCATCTCCATTTTTATCTATAAAGGCCAAATTTTGCCACACTGGAGAGGTGGCTTGAAAATATTCTCTTGAACATGGACATGGGGCTCCCTCTAATGTCCGAGGTGGATGGTGTGCAGAAGGACTTCTGGAAAACCACATCGACAAATCGATCTTAATGTTTTTTTTTTTTTTTTTTTTTAAATCCGTGTTCCATATGCTCTGCACTTTAATGTATGTACATGATGATGTTCATCTGAAATAAAAGTTTTGTATCAAAACAAATGGCCAAGGGTAATTTGAACTGAAAAATTATGCCAAAATGGAAAGCTTATAAGCTTTACTTGCAGTGTTCACCTTGCCAGAGCTTTAAATAATTTCGAAACCGAATAAAGTGTCTTAAAATGGTTTCATAACCAATGAACTATAAATGCCACTAAAATTGGCAGAACAAGGCAGAAATAAATCAGCTTATGTCATTATTTTCTAAATTTACTTTTTACCTAATTAATCTAATTTTATCACCGACTGCCCAAATTCATGTTACTGCTCAGTGTTTTCCAAGTGAGTTCTATGCATTTCCATGACCTATGCCCCCTAGTGGCCATTCATGCTGTTACCCTCAAAGAGTTTTCAATAAAATGTATACAACACCATCAACAATGGATGTTTGCTCAACGTACTTTACAGATAATGTGACACAGACCACCTACACAATCACATTTGAATAAAGATGTCCACTTGGAGTTTGATATGGCACTTACTCACGATGCTGTGTATGCAGTTAAAATCTTAACTCACCCCTGGCTGGACAGCTGCAAGTGAATCACTTATTTCCCAAACGAGAGAAGAAACCAACAGAAAAATCACATGCAATATATACATTCAACTATTTTCACCCTGGATGTAGGACTGAAGTTATGTTAGAAAAAATAACCTTTGAATTTAAATCTTTTAAAATAATTAAGACTTCCAGAAATAAAATAATTTAAATCACACACAAAAATGTTATATTTGAATGTATGATGTCTGACTTTTTAATTAGAGTATGCATGAGGACTAAGGAGAGACGAAAAGGACTGATTGGGAGACCAGAGGTCATGTAATAATTGGTCAAGGGCAGACTGAAAAGGACGGTCAGGACACCTCCTCAGACCAGCTGAGGGTCGGACAAACCAGAACAACAGCAGACAACGGCAAAGCTTCAAATGGAGCGGATCCATTTTAACAAGTACATGAATGCAGGAGGGAGAAAGGTGGATGGGGATGAGGGAAAGAAAGACAAAGAAAGAGGAGAAAATGATTTGAAGACACTGAAAGCAAAAAAAAAAAATTATGTGAGAAAGAAAGAGAAGTGAAAAATATGCACCAGGATGGGTTTGTGTTTTTTAATGCCAGTTTGGAATGTGACAATTCAGAGTATGGAGCTTGGCTGGATGGCGTTCCATAGTTTGCATGTCGCTGATGAGAGAACACCAGTAATCATGCTGGGGGTTACAACCACGTCTGCAGGAGGTGGTTCATAAACATCTACACCACTATATGGAACACTTCATTCAACACTTTAGTGCATTTTTGGCAGGAAATTCATACACCTTTGAATGCTGAAGCAAAAAATTAACGATGACCCACCCCACCCCACCCCCATAAAAACCATAACAAATCAAGAAGGGGTACATAGATGACTCCCATGCTTTAGTCAAACTGGGGTCCAGATACGGGGGTTAGCGGGCCTTCTTTGTTTAGTCGGGCATCTCTACTGAACTAACAGAACACATTTAAACACATGCACATCAGGGAGTTCGACTACAATTCCTCTTTTGATTGCCTGCACGTAGACAGAATAAAAAATGCTTGCAGAGGTGCTATATGACAGAACCATACACAGAACGGGTTTCTGTTGGGTTCATTTCTCAGGCTGTCAGTTATTGTTCGATTGGAGTGATGTCACTCTTCTTTCTTTTTAATTAAAAAATAAAAAACGAAACAAAAAACTTGGAGATCTGATCCCGTTGCAACTACTCATAGTGATACACTTCTTTGTTACCATTTGGTCTTCTGCAAGGCTGGCTAAGTTTGAAAATGTTACTGACTAGTTCACTAGAATCAAAGGCATTCTGTCTTTTGGGAAATCACAACTCAAAAACTCACTGAACTTGTCCTATTCAGAGCTAATGCACTTTCAAAATGTCTTTCCAGATGTTCAGCCAATTACAATAACCATTTGAACACAAAATGGTTATAAGCTCTTGCAACACCACAACAAGGTATGCAATATAAACTCATCAATTACACTGATGATGCTACATGGCTGACTACATGTTTTCCTTCGATGACATGAGCAGTCTTGAAGTAGATAGTCTGAGAGGCAATGGTAATACTGGGATGAGCCTGAACTCCTTTTACATCGAGTGCTATTAACTACATACCTGTCTATTACTTGAAGAATATCAAAATAAAAATGTGCACTGTTGGGTGTTGAACCGGTGACCTTAATGAACACTTAAACTCACAGATTTAAAAACATAACAAAGGAAGTGCATAACAGTAGCATAGTCATACAAGGTTAAGGTCAGTAGAATCATATATATTCCAAGTCAATCTATCAACAGGCTGTGTGTTTTACAGATGCAAAATGATGTTGGTAGGTCCTCTTCAAGAGCCCGTCCACCACAGAGCATCCTCAAGGAGGCTACCTCCCATACTGGATCCCACGATTGCTTCTCACACCAAATAAAAATATTATTTTTTTTTTATATATAAAAGAAAAAGAAAAGCCATCCCCTATTCTGTCTTTGACAGAGTGTGGCTGGGTATTTGTCACAGGAGCACACAGTTCTTCCGCCTGTGTCTGTCTGTCTGTGTTTATTTGGACTGTCTGCTTCTATGGAGGACCAGGCTTCATAACCTATTATGATGCAGTTCACTGTGAGCCCCCAAAAAGATAGCGCAGAGCTGTGTGTCTTTCGCCCTTTCAGGTAGGGGCGAGTGCCCAGGGAAGGGGGAGAGGGGGGTGTGTGTGTGTGTGTGTATGTGCGTGTGTGTGTGTATGTCTCTTTAGTCCGGCATGTCGATGCACAATTTGGGCGGCGGCACAAAGTACTTTCCCGGACTCTGTGTGATCACCACGCCTGTCTTCTTGCGGAACATGGGGGCGATTTTGGGCGGCTCGTGAGAGGGCATCTCCTCGGACACCTCGGAGTCCTCGTGATGCAGGTCGTAGGAGATGTTCCCGTACTCCCGGAGGAAGGGGAACAGCTCCAAGAGGAACTGACAGAAGTCCTTGCGTATGCCAAACCACCCTGTTGAAAAAAAAAAAAAAATTGTTTATGGACATTCAGGCTCATGGTACATCAATGACAGAAAATGATGCCTTCCGAGTAAATGTAAAACTAGATTAACCACAGCATATCAGAGGAGAATATGCCGCTGAATGTAAAAGACAAACACACACAATAAGAACACACACACACACACATATATATGTACACACATACACACACACACACAAGAGTCTCAAATGGAATAATTATTTAGCTGATATATATAACACACGCACATAACACTGAAACCAAACGTCAACACAGGTGACAAGTGTCCATGTTTCCAGAACGCAACCTTTGAGTAGATTTCCATAATATAAAATAGTTCTTGAGGGTAGGCATAGTAATCACTGAAGACAAACATATTCTACAGAGCCAGCCTGTTTGCCCTGAGCTCTATAAGCCGGGAGAACTTTATACTTACAGTGGTTGCCTCCTTTTTGGCCAAAGGTGGTTGCCATTAAGGTCACCAAGGACACCCACAGAGGCACAAACACTGGGACATAGTTGGAGTTGTAGTGACCATCCAACTTGTGGACCAAGAGAATCTGGAAGAACGAAAGATGAATAAACAATCAAACAAAAGCAATACGTTTCATACACAAATGAAGTCTGTGATATACAAATATTACTAGTATCTACTGTCATATATCAAATTCAAATTGCTCTTCAGGTAAGGCAGCACACCTCAAAAGTAAGAAGGGGCACAACAATAGTCATCCAGCTGATCGCCATGGTGATGTGAGTACGCCGTTGTTCGGCAATAACATCCATGGAACGCAGGAATAGCACAGACCAAACAATGTAGTAGAGAACCACGAGGCAGAGAAAAGACATAAGGATCCAGAGAGGGACACAGACCACCTGAGGGAGACAAATTAAAGTCAACACCACCCAAACAAGTGATTCCACACTAGCTACAATCCTGGATAAGGTCAGCTGTGTTCAATTGATGGACATCCGATTCTCATTGCAATGACTTCTGGTCATACAACAATTTCAGTTATTAGAGTATGGTTATCAACAGACAACAGCTGACAGAGCTTCAGAAATCAACTGCAGTAAACAATTCCTGGTCCATAAAGTAGAAGTCTTGCTTTCTTCCACCACATGAATTAGTTGATTTGTGGCTGTATCTTACTCTCTGAATAGTACTTTTTATCCCAGGATGACACTTCATTCTTTTAGGGCAGCAAATAAAGAATTCATTTGCAGATATTAAACACTTGTCCAAGGGTGCTGTTCCAAGTTTATCAGACATAACTTTTTCAAAATTCTGCATAATATTTCTATACTTTTCACTTGGTAGACTTACCAGCCAAGGCCAACTGATGATCTTATCCAGCCTCAAGGCAATGAAAATGAACTGGAGAATGTTGACGGAGCAAAGAATCTCCAGCTGGTGACCAAAATAAAGAAATCAGTGAGCAAATGAGTTCATCAGTAATAACACAGCCGACTGCAGGGACCCCATAAGATCCCTGGAACTTATTTCAATAACAAGCCACAAGGGAATGCCACTAAAAGGAAACAGAGCACACTGACCTCCAGGGAGCGGTCATGCCTAAATCCCCACACGCACGCTGCCACAGACACGGGCGAGACAAAGAAGAGCGGCATGAAGACCAGCAGCCAGAAGTGAGAGCCCCTCTCCACGCGGGCGCACACCAGAACCTCAAAGGTGAGTAGGAGCAAGTGGATCCCCACAGCAATCAGCATGGCCTTGAACTCCACGCACGTCTCCCCCTCTGCCCTGTACAGTATCGAAAGAACCACATTCCTTTGTGTTTTATATTCTCGTAGAAATACTGAGGTAAATATCATGGAATCAATGCTAGCTTAGTACACAGATGGGATAGACAGAATTGTGTTGACTTATCAGGTAGTGGACATTATAGAACTGATGTTGGCCAAAACAACACCAAAAAAACGGTGTGGGTTTGTAATAGCACAGTATATTCTTGATCATTTCATGGCATTGTTCAAGTGTCCTAATTAAAAGTGGCAAATTCATGGACAGGGTGTATACGGACTACAAATATATAAGCATGCTTGCTCCGCAGAGACAAACCTGTACTGGGGGTTGTGGGCCCAGACACCAGTCCCAACTGAGGCACCAATAATGACCATGAGCTTCCATAGCCATATTGGGGCAAAGACAGCCCAGTAGCTCCATTCAATAATGCCGTCGAGGCGCAGTGACAACAGCACCGAGAACAGCAGCAGGCATGCATAGATGAGGAATTTACTGAGGAGATAAGAAAATAGACAACATACATAGATTTCGAGCCCAGCTATACTGTGGTGACAGAAACGAGCACTTGCACAAGTTCTCGCTCAACCAGTGAAAGCTCCCATGATGATAAACAAAGTTTGAGCGTTTCGTCCCTAAACAGTTTGACGACCACCAATACAACTTGTAAAACTGTAACTATCCTAGCGATATCAAACTTAAGAAATCATGACATGCATGTCCATTCACCGCAGGCTTCAACTACAGGGCCTAACGTGTGTGCTTGAAGAAAACCAATTATACCGAGAAACAGAAATGTTTCGCATAACCCTTCATATAGTTGTAGCTAGCTAGATGTGAATCCTTTGCCAGTTAACTAGCGAAGTGGATGGTGACTGATTTGGCTAACATTAACTGGCTAAGTAATGTATGCATACCTTCTCTACTAATGTCAGATGCCGATTTCCCCAAGTTAACAAAAGAAAACAAACTAAACACATAGTAAGGTGACTAACGTTACACCATATGCCTTTCACTTTGACACGTTTCTAGTATAAACACGGTGAACAGGTAGTCCACCCTCAGAGACTACGTACTGCTAACTAATATCGAACTAACTAAGATAGCTATCTGCTACCCAGCAAACGCCAAAGCTAATGTTGACTATCTAAATTTATAGCCACTAGGCTAACAAGCTAGCTGTCGATGGTTAATGTTTCCATTTTATAATGATTTTGACTGTGGCGACAATAAGCAGCTAAATACTTCGCATATACTGTGAAGAGTAGGGCAGTAACGAAGCCATCGTTAGGCTGTGTTCGCTATTCAGCACAGTCCCATGAAGCTAGCTGGTTTTGCATTATTGTTTCTACCTGTAGCTAAATGCCATACCTGAAAGCTAACTGAAATATACAGTCAGATAATTTCTCCGTAGACGGGCTCTGATGTAGCTAAAAAAACTAGCCAGATGAGTTATAGAGTAATGTTGACAATGTAGCTACCTAGCATTAACATAAGCTAAAGCTAGAGAACTAAAAGATTTAACCTTACCTGGGGTTGAAATCTTGAAAGAAACCCCTGAGATTCATGACTATGCGTTTAATCAAACCATTTCAAATGTTATGTTTATTTGCTTCTGCCGGTTTAATGTTGACTTAATCAGTCAGCAAGCTAGACAGCTAAGGTTAGCGAGATGAAATGCAACTGTCCCATAAACACTTGCGTTCCCAATTGGTTTGGCCATAGCCGCGGTCTGGGTTTGGCTAGCTGGGTAGCCTAGTTTATCTCTCGCCGGGTATGCAGTGACGTAGGAAGGATGAACACAAAGGCAGATTGTAATACATTCAAACACTTTTATTGAGTAATATTGACATTACAATGGACAAAGTACATATAGGACTTCACTATGAAACGTATAACAAGGAAAACAATATAGAACAGGTGAGCAACGCGGCCTCAGTATGTCAGTCTTAACTATTTAGTTCTTGCATGAGATAGAAAAACAGAAATGTCTTTAACGTAATGCTTCGTTTAAAGTAGTAAATATCAGTCGTATACAAACAGGCCTCTGAAATGTGTGTGTGTCTGTCCAAGCCAACAGAGTGGGTGAAATATACACAGGCCAAATCCCGAGTATTATCACAATCAAACATTCTTTGATCTTAAATAACAAAATAGTCATCTTGGCAATTAGTTATACACACAAACGCATTATGTTGTCAATGACTTTGGTCATCTTCATACATCCATGTATAATTATTTATTATTTTATGCGTTTATCATTTGGTCCAGGATATATGTCCATGGCATCACAATGACAAGGATAAGGTGGTTGTGAGTAGAGATGTCAGAATTTGTCCTGTGGTTTAACGCACCAGCTCTAACTGGTTGGATGCAAAGGGCAACACACCACTGACATAGTATGCAATGCCAAGGGACAACAGGGCGATGACTAGCAGTAACAACAGCACTCTCCAGAATCCAAGGTCTTCAACAAACTCCTGCCAGGTGGTGCGGAAACTGGAGAGAACTCCTTCATTGTCATGCAGGTGAGGGTTGAGAAGGGAATGGCTTTCCATTGCACTATTGAAAAGAGGTCAATGTTCAGTCGAGTGGTACACCAGATATACTCAGTCAGTGATGACTTGTCAAATGTAAAGATTTGTATTTAAGATATATATATATATATATATATATATATATATATATATATATATATATATAAGGTCAATGCAAAAAATAACAGTAATGTAGTTATTTTAATGTTTGGTATACCATATTTTGGTGTGGCTGAATAGGAGTGGAATTCTCTTCTCATGTGAAGAGAGGTGAAGATACATGTTCCACAATAAAAACAGCCATCATAGCTTACCTCTCATTCTCAGCCAACTGAATCTTCTCCAGGCTGGAGTGGGAGCTTCGGTTGAAGCCCTTCACTTCTTGTTCCTCTAATCCCTCCAAAAGACGAAGGGCATCCTTGTTCACACCACGCCTTTTTGCCAGGACAAGAGGGGTTGCTCCATTGTGATTACTGGAGATGTAGGTAGAGAAACACTTGGGAATGAACAAATATTTGGGCATTTTTTAAATAGTAATACTGTATTAAAATAAAACTCGGGCACACACTGCATCATTACCAGCATGGGGGGGGGGGGGGGGCGCTACTTAGACACAGGTTTTTACTGAAAACCATATAAACTCACCAGATATCAATCTTCAGTCCGTTGGAGACCAGAAATTGGATAGTGTCGACGTGCCCACACATATGCAATGCAGTGTTGCCTTGAACATCTGTGGCCAAAAGGTCTGCCCCAAATTTGTGAAGGAGGCGGCATATGTCTACATTTCCTCTTGCTGCTGCAAGATGCATACCCGTACGCCCGCGGCAGTCCCGGGTGTTGGGGTCAAAGCCACATTCTAGCAGGCGTTTGCAGTAACTCAGGTCGCCGTCAATGCAGGCCTGCAGCAACGGCACTGTCTGCGGCGAGTCGTTGATAAAAACATAGGACATGCCTAGTGGTCCTTAATGTCCTGCAATTTGAGAGTTGGAATTAGTACGAGTAAATCAAGCAATTGTGCCAAAATCTCGGTTAAAACGATGGTTGTTTTATCTTATATAATAAATGACGTAGCTACATTACAACATTTAACAAAACACAAATCGCAAAGTAGCATCTAAATGTCTTATCTCGTCTAGCTAACTACTTGGGACGTTTCAATGAGCTGACGTTATCTGCTACTCAAATGGAAATGGCCAACTTCCTGCAAACAGCTACGAAGCGAAGCATTGCACACTGATGACAACAAACCATTGCCATTGGTATGTTACCGAAAAAAATGGCTAACGTTAGCTTTGTTAATAGGCCAAGTTATTCCTTAAATCTAATGCCCAAAACTGCAAATAATCAAACATCATAGACGAACAAAACACGTCTGAACCATACGTATGTATTACCTGGTTCTCCTTCTCCGACTAAAACTAAGACAAATTAAAATTGCCTGGGCGCCGTCGCTTGTTACACGGTCTCCAATTTCTGACGTACGCAGAGGTTGTGACAAAAATACAAGTACCACAATTCCCACGTTGTTTTCTTCATCGGGACACTCATGCTCATGGGTATGGTAGTTTACCAGTGCCACTGGGGCTATTCTAAAGAACCGCTGGACTCCATTACCCAGAATGTAACGCGTTGTATTTGTATCGTTGACTTTAAACGCCGATGACAGCCCAGTATGGAGGCAGGTAAGATTTTTAAAAAGGAAAAATAAGACTTAAATCGACCACAATGTTATTTTCCTCTACTCTTGAAAGTGGCAAGTAAGGCTTGGAGTGCCATAGATATGCAGATGTTCAGCTACCATAGCTTACTCCTTGAGTGTTTCCTGTAGAGAATTTCGTAACAGTCTCAAGTTTTCTCATTGTTCCCTGGATGGCCTGTCATCTTTAATCATTGCCCGGCATTAGCAATGCAAACTACGTGAGCGTGTACAAATATATGAATAGCACACAAACAATACACGTTATGATTTAATTCTGCAAGGATATTATTTTGAAGTTATTGTATCTGTCGCTGTTCAACTGTGCAGATGTTCAGTTACCCCTGTACACTGGACAGCTTACAGAATGCACGCTATCGCTACTTTCGTTATGTAGCCTACACAGGGAAGAAAAGACTGGGCTACAGGAAATCTGAGATCTTTACGTAACGCGATGCTGCTGTCATTGCAAAAGTGTAATGTTTCACAACATACTTTGCTGCTCAGACTGCTCTTTGACCAGGAAACAACCGAGGCATCAGTGTTAATCGTAAGAAAACAGGCAGCTAACTTTGCTTGTCATTAGGAGTCTTCTATGATGCTTCACCAAAATGTCGAGGGTAGACCGCAGAATTTGCACTTGATATTTCATGAAATATCTAGGGATAAGGCTCACTCCTATATCTGATAACCGGAAAATCCTTCGACTTTTACTCTTCGTGCTCTGCTCATTGTGATTGGGAGGTTTTGATCCGAAGTGGGACAGAATGGCAGTTTTATACACATATCACTGGATACCAGAGCACTTGTGCAGAAACAGATTATTTGGTGGTATCAAGTAGACATCTGATGTGCTAGCGCTGGATTTACATTGTTTCTCTGGTGTTATTTGCATACCTCATCAATTATTGTCATTGTCATCTCATTGTCATCTCTTTGTAGTTCTAGCCAAGTATGAAAACCAGATCAACGTGTTTTCAGACTATTTGGAAGAACTGCCTGACTCAGATGAACCAGTGTGGATACTGGGGGAATATTACAATATTAAAACAGGTAGGCTAATTTAAATGCCCTTTAAACAAAAAAAGCAAATGCTACAGATGTACAGATGTTGTGCAAACGCACAAATACAACATATTATTTCATTCTCAAAGCCATTAAATTATATAAAAGAGACTCAGTGTCTGTTGTTAATTAAGGTGTCAGGTGCCTTATTATTAGTTTATATCATTATTATTAAGGAATAACACAAGATACAGAGGTTTATCAAAAATATACAACTGCCAAGGGCGTTGTTGGTGTGACACTTAACTAACTGGTATTATTTTATGTGCCAGTCTCTCACAGAAAGATCCCATGCCAGTAGGCAATACATCTTTAAGTATCATATTGTATATGATCTATTGTTATATCTGAAGTCTTTTGTTGAAATGCTGCCATCTCTTATGTCTTTCTGTAGAGAAATCTAGGCTGCTTTCAGATGTACGCTCACGTCTGTGGTTTACATACAGAAAGAAGTTTTCTCCCATAGGTGAGTCTCTGACATGACTGGTGTTGTTTTTATTGTTTTTATTCATGCTGCTGACACATGTCAGCTCTGATACAGCACTGTATGGTTAAATTAGGCTGTAATTCCCTAGTCTGTACCACTGCACAAAGTCTTTCAGAGCAGTATTTGCATGAAGATGTTGGTATGGGTTAGTCTTGCAGTGCCATTCAGTATAAATGGGTGGAAATCATAAGGGTGTGGTGTGTGTTTAAACACTCTAAACCAATCTGACACTTTATGAAGGCAGAGTACAAAGTAAAGGTACAGATTTAAACTGAAAACTGTTAAGTTGAATGTTGCCTTTGAGAAGTTATGTGAGTTTAGTAGGAAAGCCAGTCTTGTCCTTTTCAGTTTTTGACTCAAATAACATTCAAATAAAATAAAATAAAACTTTGTTTGTATAGCAAAATTGTAATACAAGGTGTGATGGAGATAATTTCCAAACACTGTTAATGACTTAAGAATATAATCAAGTGCCTTGTATTATTAATTACCTTATATGAATCATGTACTTATAGTAAGCAGGAACATGGCTTTTCTGTGTTTCTGCATGTATGTAACTTATTGATTATTAGGTGCCACTTAGTCTGCATATCTACAAGAGCATGTTTAGACCAGAGGTGATAAGCTTCTTCCGACCTTGCAAAACTTCCATCATTGCCTCGGACGTCAGAGATCCACCACGTGGTTATCCCTACTAAACGCTAAACTTCTGTCTATATAAACCTTGTGCGATGTGTTTAATATGGCTTCACTTTCAGCCTTGTGCTGGGAGTGAGCCCGATTGCAATTGTTGTTTGTCTAATAAATATACTTATATGCAGCTCCGGAGTCCTGAGGTAACTAGGGTGAATTTTCACCTAACAAGGTGCTTAACCATACAACAAAGGTACATAAGGAAATGATAATGTAAGAAATAAGAGGCATGGTAGAATAGAGAGACCAGTAGAAGAGGGAAGATTAAAATGGAATAAGATAAAATAATAAGAAAATAAAACCAATAAATAAATAAAGATGGATTAAGAGAATGCTAAAGTAAAAAGGTATGTCTTAAGATTTATTTTAAAGGTGTTTATAGATTGTGGTGCCCTCAGCTCCTCTGGTAGTCTGTTCCAGAGGCAAGGACCATAGACACTAAATGCCACCTGCCTGTATTTCATTGTCCTCACCCTGGAAAAACTAAAAGGCCAGTGTGAGGGATCTAGAGGAAACATTAAAAAGCATGACTGACAAGTATTCAAGTGCGTCCATTGAATGATTTCAACACCAATAAAAGGATCTTAAAATATATTCTAAAACTGACAGGCACCCAATAAAGGGACATAAGGACAGGCGAGATGTGTGCTCTCCTTCTGGTCTTGTCAGTACACAGGCTGCTGCATTCTGAATGATCTGTAGGTTATTTATAGCTTTCTTAAAAAAGAGAGTATTACAGTAATCAAGCCTGCTAGTGATAAAAGCATGCATAAGTCTCTCAGTATCTGCTTTGGGAGAAAAAGGTTACACTTTAGCAATATTTCTAAGGTAAAACATTTTTAGTGACATTACTGAGATTCAAAATTCAAATCAGGGTCTAGAAGCACACCAAGATTTATTGTTGCCAGAGAATTTAGTTAAGTGCACAGTATCTCTCTCTGGACCTTTGCTCTGATAACTAAAAACTTGGCCTTATCTTTGTTCAATTGCAAGAAATAATGTGACATCCACCATTTGAAATGATCAGTGCATTGAACTAGTTTATCAATAAGGCTTATGTAATTGGGTGATAAAACATTTTTATAATTGTGTATCATCGGCATAGCTATGAATACTCATACACAATTTGTACAATCATTGTCTCTGAAAAATGCAGAAAACTCTTCACATTTTGATATTGAGGAGATGAAAGTGTGCTTTCTGGAGCTGGACTTTTGAGGCTGTCAATAGTTGAGAAAAACGTTCTGGGTTTATTATGATTGTTATGCATTGTTGAACATGTACATCAATGTGTGCGGAATATATATATATATATATATATATATATATATATATATATATAGTGTCTCACTTACTCACTACATGATCCAAGCACTATCGAGTACAGGGGTGTACTCCACAGGCATACATACAATTGATGAACAGAAATATTTAGCCATGTATTTATTTACGAATATTTAGAAGTGTTGAAGATGTCCACATTGATGACACATTCATATGCACTAGGCGGTACAGGGCCCTCGTCCGATGCTGGTTGGGGCTGCATGCTGCGCTGCGGACAGATGATCCTGGGGCAGGCGTTGCTCTGCAGGCATCTAGGAAGAGGTGAGAAGGGCCAAGATTACTCTCACCTTTACTTGGCACATCTATGCTTACAGCAAATACAGTGGAAAGATGAAGTGAATATGGCAGTGTCTGGTTAATTGACTTGAGAACATATTTCACAGTGAAATAGTTTCTCTTTGAGCAGAGATTGATACGAAGAACCCCTCCGACTGTGTTGTAGTCCACTGTATGCACTGTGCTCTACTCTTTTTTTTAATACTTCCATTCATAGAAATCACCTAGTTTCATTCTCTATTTTCGAAGTAAGTTGTGTGTAATTTGTGGCAAAAACAGTAAATTACAAATAATTATTATGAAATCGACACTGCGTAGACAAGAATAGAGTGCTGATGTCCTCCTTTTGCTTCTCTGCTACAGAATGGCGATGGGCGTCAGAAGGAGAGCAGCCTGCAGAGTACCACAGAATTTTACACTGTTTTTTAGATAAGAAAGATAGCTGTTACTCTATCCACCAAATGGGTAAGTTGAAACCGTTGCCTGGATAACATTACTGTTACTGTTTCTAAGGCCTTGATTATACTCTCTTGGGTATGTGCACACAGACAGTTGCAGACTCCAAGAATGCCTAGTTGTTCTTGTTATACTTTCTAGTTCACTTGGAGTCCGCAGTTGGTGCTTTTGTAGCGTAGTGGCTGCGTGAATGGGTCCTCCAAAACATTTGAGGGTACAAGGACATCGGTACATTTTGTACTTGCGGAAGCGCAAAGTATAATCAAGCCATCAGCCTTTCTTCAGGATAAAGTAGTTTATTTCACACATTCTTTTTAATGATGTAAAAGAAACAAAGCTGGAAGGAATATCCACTCACCTTTACTGATTTTACTGGAAAGTAGTGATGGGAATTATTTATATATCCCAAATATATCGGAGACTCAGTCAGAGAGTGATGAATAACCAAGGTCCAGGTTTATTCTTTCAATGATGTACACCAGAGGAGGAGAGAGAATAGATTTCACTGAGTGTGTTCCACCTAAATCTCTTTCACTGTCTGTCTTTTGGGTTTGGCCACAGAATATAAGCTGTTTGCATGCAAGGGGGGGTGGATCACTAAATGCTTATTATTACTTGGGAGTCACCGGGTCTCGGACCCCATTTGCTCACAGAGAACACAGAGGTGTCAGGGCTCCAGCAACGATCAAAGGCTCAAGAGCTCTACATGAGGTTGAGGAAAAACATGTGGTCAGAATACACATGATAATCTTTCCACTTCTCACGTTCTCCAAATACCACTAAAAGTTACCACTAGGAATGAGATATATTGAATTATTGACTATGGAATATATTTAATAAACTAACTCTTAATTCCTAGTTCATTAGGCAGATTAAGACTTCACAGGTCACAAATATAAGTCAGTGTGTGAATATTTACACATCATTTCCAGTTTGGGTTTGGTTGTGCATGCAACTATATTTGTAATCTTTCCCGTGTTTGTTTCAACCCACAGCTCAGATGGGCGTTGGTGAAGGGAAATCTGTCGGAGAGTGGTATGGTCCAAACACAGTGGCGCAAGTGCTTAAGTAAGGCTTTCCCTTGCCTGGGCTCTCATTTTCCATATTAACAGAATAGAGCAGTGCTGTAGAGCACACGTGGGCGTCAGTTTGGTTTGAAAAGTGCTGTGGACATAGATGGGATTTTATATGATCCTACATGTCACTGGGATATTGCATGTCTGCCTCTGCTATTACAATGAGCATAGCCCAAATACAAATGCACCCAATTTCAAAGGCTATTAGGGGATTGTGTAGGGGTAAACTAAAAAATGTTAACACATGCAAAAAACAAGTGGGATGTTTTAAGAGACGTGCTAGCGACACATAATTATTAGCACTCTGAGGGTGCAGGTTGGAGTCTAGTGAAAGACTGTACTCATTTATATAAAATCTCATAGTGAGCAATACATTAAAACCTATTACCTGTGAATACTTTGCCAAGTTTATGCCCATTGATGACACCCAAAAATCAAATCCTGCACACTTGACAGCAGAGACTTATTTCACAAAGTTAGCCACAGACATCTATTAGCCTAGCAATAAAATAACCCAGCTACCGCATGTGTTCAACAAATATAGCTGAAACTAGCTCACCGGTGTCCAACCAAACACACCTAAACTTAATGATAATAATAATAATCTTACCTTATATGGTCCACTGAAAGCTATCCACATGTCACACAGTAAAGTCCACGGTTATTCCAGTTATGGAGCATGATGGCTAGACATGATGAACTAGTAGATACCTAGTTATAGATTTAACCTGGCCAGAGTTGCTAATGTCAAGGGAAGCAACACTTTATTTTCTTTGGACAAAAAACGATGGCAGCAATAGAAACTTTTTAGGGCATTTTAAAACCACACAACACCAGGAAGACAAAGTTGATGGCATCTGACTGGGGGTCATCAAAGAATAGCTATATTGTAACCACTAGCGGAACTTCAATGGGTTCCATGAGTGCCGCAAACCCATGGCCAAGCCCCAGGCTAGCAAAAATACATTCTGGAGTCAGCAGTGTTATCTAGTATAATCACTTTGAAAGATGTGTTCAACAAACACCACAGTTTCTGGTGTTCTTAATGAAAGATTTAAATCAATAGTCCCCTCTAAAACACATACACACTCATGGCTGCCTGAAGAGGGAGAAAAACACTAGGATTCATCGACCTGTAAACAAACAATGAAAGCACAAGTTTTGCAATGTTCTACTGTTGCAAATCGTACAGAAGTCTAAAGATGGTTGAGCTTTCCATTGGCCAGGTTTCAGCTTTTCTTATAGCTAATGACATGGATTGAGAGTTCCCAAGTCTGGCATCAGGTATCAGTTCGATTATCATCTATCCGCAGTGATTACGCACATTGTTTGAGAAGCTTTCTATTCATTGTAGTGACATTTTATTTTCAGTTAGCACCCAAATGAAAATATGAGTATGTTTGCTTTCTGTTGTCTTCTGTTACAGGAAACTTGCTTTGTTTGACGAGTGGAATTCTCTGGCTGTATATGTTTCAATGGACAACACTGTGGTGATTGAAGATATAAGTGAGTCTGTTTTCATTATACTGTGTGTTTCTCAGTTGTACAGGGGTAGAAGTCTTAGCTGCCGTTGAGATTTCAATCATAGGGAAAGTAAGCTACAAAGCAATACCCTTAATTTGAACAAGTCAAATCAGGGATTCTGTGTCTTATTCTGTTCTTTTTTGTAACCTGTGAGTCAGGTGACGGATTCATCCCCATTCCTCTTGTCTCCTCCCCTAGAGAAACAGTGTCTGCAGGCAGACCGTGAGAGCAGGCCGAGTCTCCCGAGCGCCTCAGGGGAGTCATCAGAGCAGGGCTGCTCCACCAGACCTTTAGCCTGCCCCTTCTCCCAGCCCCACACACACTCGCCCGCACGCTGGAAGCCCCTGCTGCTGGTCATACCCCTGCGGATGGGCATCAACAGCATCAACCCGGTCTACATTCAAGCCCTCAAGGTACCGTGGCTGAGCAGTTTCGGCACTTGTGATTCAGATTCTGGTACCGATGAATACCAATCATTACCTTTTTTTATTCAATTGCTGTTAAAATTAGTTTTCCAATATGGAAAATCCAAACAACTCTTATAATAACTGGTAATAAACAAAGAACCTCTACAGTGTTTTAGCTTGTGGTTCCATTATTTTTGTGGCAGATAACTTTGTAAAATATAACTTTGATGTATCTTTGTTCATTTTCCCCCATAGGAGTTTTTCAAAATGCCACAGTCATGTGGTGTTCTGGGAGGGAAGCCCAACTTAGCGTATTATTTCATTGGATTCATAGGTGGGTGAGCTCCAATTGTCTTATAATGCATTGGTCCACATTTGTCACCTCGTAATCACTACAGTAATTTGTCAGTTGCCACAATCAGTAAAGGTGGGGCATTTTAAGTAATGCTAAACTATTTTGAAGGAGTGTGTGCGTGTGTGTGTGTGTGTGTGTGTGTGTGTGTGTGTGTGTGTGTGTGTGTGTGTGTGTGTGTGTGTGTGTGTGTGTGTCTGTGTGTCTGTGTGTATGTATAGTGTAGTATATGGTATAGAATGGGAAGACACACTTTACCATCACATTACATTAACTTTAATTTCTTGTTTTTTGATATTTGGAGTATTTTCCTCACTCAAGCATCTGAATCACCTCGTCTCTTTAGTCCTCATTTCCTGTTATTTCACAGCCTGGCTGATGACCCGTAGACAAAGTGATTTTTATATGCTGAAGGAGGTAGTACCTAATTATGATCAGTTATAGTCTAATGGCAGCTCTGTATCATTTGTTAATAATGTGTCACCTGTCTTGATATGGAACTGAAAAGGACAAGGGTTTGAATACTTATGGTGATAGTATATTTAAGCTTTTAATTAATTAATTTTTTATGTTGGCAGACACAATCATAACAATGCACATCACATGAACTCTTTCAGGGAAAATGTTTGAGAGTAGCTCAAATGAAATGAGTGTGGTTAAAAATATCTTCTTTTAATTTTTTTTATTTCTAGGAGATGAGCTCATTTATTTAGATCCCCACAACACACAGCCAGCTGTGGACTCTGAATCAGGCCCTCCAGTGGACGACCAGAGTTATCACTGCCAGAGGAGCCCTCACAGAATGAAGATCACCAACTTGGATCCATCTGTGGCATTGGTGAGTGTTCTGGGAGATTTAAAAATGGGCTTTTAAAGACTTTGATATCATAAATGACACACATATCACACATGACAACATGCTATAACTGTTATTGGACACCAGGGTGGAGATTTGTCCCCTGTTTCACCATACAGGTATCAGCGACATACAGTGTCCTGCTGCCTATTCTGTCCTATCTCTTGTTAGCTAAATTGAGAGATTTAGGATTTAGTGAACATTAAGATGAACTCAATTCTTTTTTAAAAATCTGCTAAATTGTCATTAGATATGTGTAGTGAAAATGGGAATACAGTGAATGTGTGTGATGAAGAGATGGTTAATGGACTTCACTGATTGTGTCTGTTTTTTCTCAAGGGATTTTTCTGTAAGAGTGAAGAGGACTTTGATAGCTGGTGTAACCTTGTCCAACAAGTATGTTAATCATTGATTTAGGATATGGCAAACATAATCCAATCTTGCATCTCCGCAAACACTGAACGAACCCTTCTTCTTCGTTTAAGACGTACTAGAACTACAGTATACATATATTCCTAATCAGTATTATCATTGTGAAAACTTCTAAAATCAAATACAAAATAAATAAATTAGAAACTAAAATGTTCTGCTTGCACAAGTATTGGAAGCATATAACTGGAAGCACACCCCTAAAAACAGCAAGTATTTGAAGTGAGTATGTACAAGCTTTTCCCACTTTCTTGGTAGAATTTAAATTGAACATTTAGGTTAATGGATTGATGCTACTGAACTGTAGTGAGACAGATTCTCAGTAAGATTTTGATCAGGGCTTTGACTGAGGCATTCTAGAATATTTATATGACCGTTTTTGAGTCACTCCAGTGTTGCTTTAGCCTTGTGCCTTGGGTAATTGTCCTACTGGTAGGTAATCCCTCTCCCAAGCCTTAGTTGTACAACAGACTGCAACAGGTTTTCTTATGATATTGAGTAGAATTTATTTCTATTTATTCTCCCTTCGATTCTAGTTTCCTAGTTCCTGCAGACGAGAAATATCCACACATCATTCCCACTGCCATGGGTCACAATTGGGATGGTGTTTTTTTTGGGTCATTGGCCCCACATGCAGCACTTACATTTTTTTTTAATGTTAGCAGACAAATTATGTTGCCTATTATATTAAAGCATAAGTGTTCACAATTAAAATACTGTTTGGGAAAATATCTGTAAGTATCGTTTCTAATTTGTAATTGTGAAAATGGTGATAACTTTCAGGGGGACGGATACTTTTGCAAGCCACTGTACCCAAATAAATTGCATTAGTGATTTCAGACTGGATCAGAACTCTGTCTGCTCTTGACTTTGCAGGAAATACTGAAGAAGAGGAACCTGCGGATGTTTGAGCTGGTGGAGAAACACCCTTCTCACTGGCCGCCCTTTGTTCCGCCCACCAAACCAGAGGTTCAGACCACTGGAGCAGGTACACACACACACACACTCACACTCACACTCACACTCACGCACACTCACGCACACTCACGCTCACGCTCACGCTCACGCACACGCACACGCACACGCACACGCACACGCACACGCACACACACAGAGAGACCCAAACTCCTCACCAACTACAATCAACTCTCAGGCCCGTATACAGAGCCACTGCTTTGTCACTTAGTGTTTGGTCAGTGGTCTGCTTGATGATGTGGTCATATGTGTAAACATGCAGGGTAGCATTGGTTGCATTGCAAAAAACCTTAAAGTTAATTTAAAGCTGAAGGGAGGCAAAGTTGTACCTTTGCTAAAAGATGGGCCCTTGTCTTCCAGATGTCATTTACCCATGTAGAAACCCAAGTGATAGTGAAAGGTTTTCAGATGATTAGTTCTGATTTCTGTTCTTCCCTCTTGGTGGTATTGTTTTCAAGGAATAAGTTGATGACTTTGCTTGAAATAAATCACTTTACCACACAGCCACAGCATCATGGAGATAGATCTCTGTGTCTCAAAGTGATAACACCTCTGATCTGCACATTTCACTGTTTTTCAATCAACAGAGTTCATTGAGTCCACAGACCAGCTGTTTGAGTCAGAGGAGGAGTTTGAGATCCTGAACGTGTGACGTGGCTTCCGTTTCCCTTATCCTGTCCACCTGATGACCACGGAGCTTCTGTGGAGCCTCATCCCCCATTCCCAATCCCACCCAGCATCTCCACTCCCATAGCTCCTTACTGTGCTCTACAAGTGCCTCAGATCAACACCCACATCAAGCACAAATCGGTTACCATTACGCAGAAAATACTTACATACACACACACACACACACACATAAATAAACAAAATGTAAAGACTACAACAGCAAACCACAGCAAAAGACAATTTCAGAAGTATGGATGTTTGAAAGTACAGGAAAACTTGGGGAAAGACTAAGTGGAGATATTGAACGATGTAAAATATATATACATATATACACACAGTGTATAGGGTATGTACAGCTTGCACTATCTTTTTCTGCTGTTGTATACAGGCAAAAGCCAAGGATCAGGGTGACCCGATTCCCTCTTTCATACTATCTTCCTCTCTATGAGGTCTGTGTACAAGACTCTTGTGTTTTCCTTGATTTTTTGATTATCAAACAAAGACAACTGCAGACTGTTCATTTGCATGAACTACATTTGTACTGTAACAACCATGTGACCAGGAGTCACACAAACCAGCTTCCCTGCTTCTCAAGGGAAGAAGAGGACCTAGGTGAGGACTGCTGCAAGGACTGTTTCTTTCGGAGAAGCCTTCACCATGACACACAGACACACACATTCTTCCTCCTGATGCCAGGAGACAGCGCATATGCAGCCCATGTTTTTTCCTCAGTATTAAGAAATGCATACACAAAAACAGACATCCACAACAATGACAAATCATACATGAAAAGTGCCTCACTCTTAATATTTATGTTCTTGAATGGTTTGGGCATGGACAGTTGGTCCCTGCCCCTTAGTTACTGGACGGGTAACGTAGTGCACACCCCACATTCATGTAAATATGCCTGACAATAAAGATATTTAAATCCCCTTCACTGTGTCTTTGAAGAGCTAGTTCTGTTACAGCCACCAAATAAAACATACATAATCCTATGTACTACTTTTTGGCACCATAGGCTTTAGCAAATTAAGTCATACACAGCTTGTCAGATGTATACAGTGTGCAAATCAGTTGAGGTGAAGTAATATGGTTCGTTTGAGAGTGTGGCAGCTATCTCCTGACCAGAGAAGGCATAATACTTACCCAGATTGCGTTTCATTCTTAAAACGAAGGGAAAAGTCAGATTATGGGCATTTCTGGCACTAGTAGGCGACATGTAGTAAGGCTCAGTCCCAATAGCCTCCAATCCAATGGGTGCATCAAAATGGTTGTTTTGAACACTTGACTTGTACAATACTTCCAGGCTGTCAATAATTATCGTATTAGGTGTATGCTGCTGTACAAAAATAAATGCCCAGTCAAGGAAAGTTTATTTTTGTCTTTAAGACAAAAATTGGGTAATATAAAAAAAACAAGACGTATGCTGTGAGATCAGAAAATAAGATAATTTTGATCTTGCTTCAGGCAATGGCTACCTTGATTCTCTAGTTCTCTAGTTCAGCATCCATACATCTGGAGATATCCGTAGGCTTCTATGACTATTGGGGTCAACATCCATACATCTGGAGATATCCGTAGGCTCCTATTACTATTTGGGTCAACGTGTTGCTGGGTTTTCTGTAATATTTCACTTGTCATTGTAGTGGAAGAGCACAAACCCATAAGTCAGGGATCAAGGATACCTTGGCACTTTTTTATTGCAATAGCTCTATTACAAGCAAATCAATCTGATAAATATACACCAAAATAAAATATAAAAATGTTAAACAGACAAAATCCACACACACCTCATCCTTTACACAGAGAGAGTAGGTTATGTGTGGCATCATGGTTAACAAAGAGAAGGGATATCAAAATTACAATATTTACATAGGAAGACGGCATAAATAATGACAGATTTAATCATTATCCTTTTTCTGTTTCTGCTGTGTCACAATCAAGATTGTGACACATAATACAAAAGGATGGCAGGGTGTGACAGAATATGAGCATTTCAACAACTCATTCTCTCTCTCTCACACACACACACACACACACACACACACTCAAACCTACAAGCGCACACACACAAACCCACACAAACACAAACATTCACTAGCACACATCATTTTCAGCAAATTTTTAGCTCAATTCAGTATTGACTTGTTGCGCTCATAGCTGAGCTCAAGGTACAAAACACAAGCTTGTTTACTTTTCAGGCTGTGATGATAATTGTATGTGGGTAATTCCAAAGAAGATATACTACTGTTATTTTTTCCCCTCAATTTCACATTGTTACTTACATTTAAAGCAATTCAATATCGTGACACATTAGCATGACACAAAAAAGCTAGCAAAAGAAATGGGGCAGCCATGAACAAACTATCATTTCAAGTCATGGGGGAATTCACTTACAGGAGATTTGTCACATTTTCCTCTGAACAGGCGGACTACTAATGTAAAGCTAACACACATCTCACAACACAGCTTTCCAACACAACCCTTACCCAACATGTCTTTATGTAAAGCTTCCAGGTACAGGCAATAAGGGACCATTTAACAACCTTTAATAAGAAATAACCTGGCCCAAAAATTGGGGGCAAAACAAAGAAACAAGTCAAGAAGCAAATGTATGTACACATCCAGCATCTCTCCATAATACAGTAGCACACCTATAGTAGCCCGTGAGGTCTCTGCCCAGATGGGCCATGTATGGTAAGGGCAACTGCCCACTTCGTTAGGCAAAACAATGAAGAAAAGCACCGAGAACAGGGGTTCATGGGACTCCAGAGGGTCACTGAGGTGTACCGGTTGAAAGTATTTGACACTCCACCAGCTACCCTGTGCTACATAAGTCAAATCACCCTTCACTGGTGAAGCCTATCACAGCTTTCACAGTGCATCACGAACACCAGGAGCTGAAAAGTACCTCATCGAGTGTACCATTTCTAAAGGCATACAATGAATTTGATGCCTGCACTGTCTGTAAACATTATGCAAAAATGTACTGTAGATGTGGAGACGCAAGAGCCCTGCAGCCATTTCTGCGTGTTAGATCGGTATTGAACTCTGGCTTCCCAAACTAGAATGAAGCCTTGCGCTACACTAAATGTGACGCATGAATGAGGTCTTAGGTCATGATGCAATTTAGTGTAAGACTCTGTCTAATTCTCATGTGGTAAACTGGATTCATAATGGAAAATTGGAATGAACCATGTAGTCTTGTGAAATTTGAAACTTGTGGTCTTGTGGAAATTTTGAACTTTTATGGGTAATATGCTTTACTAGGAAAGGTAGGCGCACAGGTAAGTTGCACCCATTGATATGACATGGGCAGAAATGTTCACCCAAGTAACACAAAGAGTGAGTGAGAGGTTAAGCTGGTACTGGCTCCCGTCGTTTGATATAACCAAGCCTGCAGAAAAGAGTAATTTAATTTAATCACAAAAGTCATCAGAGCTAACTCTCTAGAGAAACTTACGCTAAATCTTCAAAGTAAACAAACCAACATCGAAGGTAATTCATTATATGAACAGTACAAATGACAGCTAGCGTTTAAAAAAAAAAAAAAACAGTAGTTCACAATTAAAATAGTATACGCTTATGCACATTCTGCAATGTGAGTCATTGCTCCTTGGAAAAATATACATTTATATAAATTAAAGTCAATATAAATAAATACGGGGGAGGCAGGTGTGTGAGGAGGAGGAAGAGGAGGGGATGATTGGTATTGTGACACAAGCAGCTCTTCAAAGGTCAAAGTCTGAAGGTCACGTCTACCACGTGAGGCTGGCTGACGCCCGGAGGGTGTAAGTGCTGATGTGCTGATGATGTCCGTACCATAGTGATAGGAGATGCCATGCCAACTGATGTGGCTGTGGCACGCAGTGTGGTTGTCAAGTAAACATACTGTAACTCAAGAATTAAACCAAACAACTATGTTGTTTTTTTTTATCTCAGCAACAATAAATAATAATACAAAAGACAAAACAAATCCCGAAGAACTTAAAACCAGTCACTGAGGCAGTTATGTTAAAATGATGCAGAACAAAAGTGGTTGTGCAATTATTATTATTTGAGTAGGAGTGGGAGTGTTCCTGGAGGTCTGGTGTTCGCTCCTTCAAAATTCTGTTCATGATCCAGACCCTTCCAGAGTAGGACATACTCAATCTAGAAAGAGAGAAACAGAAAGAGAGATGCTATTTATTAATTTTTTCAGGAAATGTGAATTAGGTGCTGTACATGGACACGAGTGCAAGAAAATAAAGGTAGATGACTTTTCTTGGAGATGACGTTTCATTCATCTTTTACCCTGGCAGCAATATTGTCCCTTGATAAGGCTTATATTTGAGTTTCTGCTCATTTTAAGGTAGATCATACCAAACAGGCCTCCTATCGGCACTTTGAGGAGAATCTTGATAGACAGCTGACAAATATTTATGCTATTGAGAATAGTCTCAGTGAAAATTAATGAGCATTGAAATTGCCGTTTTGCCAACATGTTGATTGCATAGTATGTATTCATCCAAAATCCATGTTTCCAGGACATGTCTAATTCCATTAATTTACCCAGTTCCTCCATGTCATGTTTTATGGCCGATTTGGCTCAGATGAGACTCCTGTACAAATGACAGGGATTCAAGTGTCTGTTCCATTTATGCAAATGTTGGTGCACCAAAGAGGTTCATGTCATTGCAACATTTTGGAGAGAATAGCACACTCACTCAAAAGAGAATTGTCACACACCTTAGCTGGGTTAAGTACAAATCTTGTATATCTTTAGACTGAGTACTATGACACATGACCCCAGTGATGGGACATCAGGGTTGAAAAAGTTCTAGCCACTGAAACACAGCAACTGAATAATGCTTTACAGCATGTCTTTCTGAGGTTAATCATGGATGAATGGTTAACAGTTTAACATGCAATTACCAAATTAAGGTCACTTAATGCACAATATGGAATACTGCATGATTTCACTTGCATATCCAGGCATATATGGTCATATGATTAGGACTTCACCCTACCTTCTCATGTATAACTGAATACTTACAAGTAAGGTATACTGTTGCTTTATTTCATTTGAGGATTTCATATTTGAGACTCTGCATGCTCATGATATGTCTGCATGTAAGCAATGGTAAAGGAATAAATTAAAGTGAATATGTGATTTGACCTCTGACTGACCGGCATCTGATAGGAATTTCACCCAGGTTGTACAAAGTATGTCCACGTTAAAGTTTCCAGCATTTGCATACATACATCACTGAGGATAATTATGTGAACCTGACCAAAAATGATTAAATCCCAACAAAAAAAAAACACAACAAAAATGTTTGTGGAGTGTTTGTTGTACTAAACAACCCACTATGTGAGAACATTTTACTCCGAGGCCTACACAAGCTCTCCAGGCCTGAACACTGAGATTTAATCATTAACTGGGTTTCACAGATTTTTCATTAGTGGGGAAACACATAAGTAATCTCCTCAAGAACACAAAAGAGACCTCGACTCCTACAAGCAGTTTTGTCAACTCTTTTTTCATCTCTGACCAAAAGACAACGACCACCACATACTTACGTATCGGCCAAATATTTACCTAAGCTTATATTACCAATAATACCAATAAGGTCTGATGACATTTTCAAGATCAAGGTTGTACGTTTCAGGAGCAAGTTAAGGAGTTCAAAGTGTCATTCCTTGAACTTGAGCTTCTTCCTCTTTTGAGCAGTAATTTGATCCCGAGCACTTTGAGGGGTAGAGACCACCTGTGCTGAATATGCTCTTTCCTATAGCCATGTAACAGATTCATTCCATTAGAATACAAAAAGTGCATAATGTATCTCATGACTGGTGCAAACCAGTGAACTTTTTTTCAAAATAGTTCCACCATATTTTTTTTTACCAACGATGAATCAACACTATGGATTAAATGCTTAGCCTTGTTTCACGAAGCATGACATCATTCATAATGAGAACAATACTGTGCCCAGGTGTACTGGAACAGGTTAAGTAGATAAAGTAACAGCACATAAGGTACAATTGTCAACAATTGACAACATCCATCACAGAGAAGCACAGAGTTTAGAGAAAGCAATACCTCCATCTTCAAAATAGTAAATGGAGCATAGATGAAGACCTTAACAGGTGTTGTTTTGAATGAGCCATTGATGCATCTGCATTGATACTATTCACAGTCTGATCGTTGACACTCGAATGAAAGAGACCACAACAGTGACATGCAGCAGCTGAACTCATTTAAGGCACAGAAACAGTGTGAAACACACCAGAAGCAAGATCCAGGTGCATCGACGTAGCCCAGACACTTAAACACAAACATCCAAAGTAAATGTAACCCACATGTGCAGCACTTTCCCCATTAGTTTCCAAACTTACTACAATAGCTTCATAGAATCTAAGTAGTGGCTTGTACATTTGAATTGCCATATATGTAATATTTTCTTAGTTTACATTCAGTAAAGGCTCAGGGACTCACTGTCGTAACTGACAACACCTTTACATTTTCATAACAATATATCTTCCTTCTGATAATTGAGTCAACCCCCCAAAATAATATCAAATGTGCACATGTAAAAAAAAAAAAAAACTAAAGTCTTTAACCATGAAATAAATATTTTTAAACAAAACAAATACCTGCATCCATAGCAGAGCAAAAAAAAAAAGAAAAATTATTCTATTCAAACTATTCTTTCCTTCTTCTCTTGGTGAAGAAAGGGAAACAGAGACAGAACCAACCTTTTGAGGCAGAGGTCGATCCTCCCGACACGGAGAAGTCTACACTGGCATAGACTTCGTCCTCACTGTGGGCCTGATCGGGGCACGGAGAGGGGATCCCACTGGTGTCCCCTGGAACTTGCCTCAGGTCAAAAGCACCATAGTTGAGGTAGCTGGTTGAGTTGGGTTGCCCTCTTCCTGCACCAGAGCAAGGGACTGTGAGAAGGTTAGCTGGCGGTAGAGTGGGGTGAGATGACAACCGGTCATCCACAGGTGACCCGTCACACCCAACAGGGTTTGGCCACCTTTTGCTGCTGCAGCTGCTGCTGCTGCTGGTGCTGCTGCTGCTGCTGCTGCTGCTGCTACTCTCTGGTGGACTTAAGTTGGCTGAGGCCTTCATGCTATACACCGCCCTGCCTGAGCCCAAGGGAGGGGAGAAAGTCTCAGAGCTGTGGCGCCTCCGGCCCTGCACCTCCGCTCGCACCACCTGAGGCTCCTCCTGCACACACACTACAGACCTCTCACCTGCGCACAGGTGCTGGTACAGGCCCGACGGGCTTTTGGCCGCCCCGCATCCCGGGTAGGGCTTCTCGATGTCGTGGCAGTCCATCTGCACCTGGAGGTAAGCGTTTACGGCGGGGCGGGCGTAGTTAGGCGGGTTCCAAGGGGCCACGAGAGAGTGGCGGGGCGGACGCCCTTTGAACAGGAGGCTGTCCATGTCCAGGCCCATGTAGTCCTGTCCCAGAGGGGCACAGTGAGGATCGCAAGCTGACGCGAAGGGGGCGGTCACAGTAGGAGGGGACGCAGGGGAGCTCGCAAGGCGATCCCCAAAGTCCATGTGGATGTATTCCCCTGGACTTGGGGGAGACTCCAGGTCAGTTGGGGTCTCCGCCGATAAGTCCATCTGGCCGGATTTTTCCCGCAGGGGGGTCTTGTACGAGCGTGGTAGGGAAAAGTACGAGCTGTGGGACTTGGGGGTGTCGGGCGGAGGGGTCTGGACGTACTCCTCAGCTGCGTTACTGAACGACATGTCCATGTAGTCATTATATTCCATCTGCGTTTGAACACACGAGGGGCTGGGGAGCGGATGGGAGCGGCCTTCGCCCCGGTGCATCATCATGTAGCTATCAGCGTTCTGCTGTAAAGGGCAAGGCCGTATGTCCAAGGTGGATGGATGGAGCATGCTGGAATGCATAGGGATGTAATCAGCGCTTTGGGAAGAACCAGAACCGGTGCTGAATGTCATGGGCACATACCCGTCATCCTCATACAGCTTCCTTCGCACATCGGAGGTGAACTGAAAGGTGGGCTTGGATGGGTGGTGGCTCACTTCGGCGTAGGGCTTATAGTCAGACTTTGGGGAGTAGGCGCTGGTTGGATGGTGTCTGGATTCGACTGGACTGGATTCATCCAGTGAGGAGGTCTGAGTGGCTTTCTGCTGCATCAAGCCCCCACCGACTGCCGACTTCACCTTGGATGCCAGTGACAGTTTGATGAACGCCCTCTCCATGTAACTGCTCTCCTCTTCGAACGTCTTGGCCCGTTCACCATGCAGGTCGTGGTGGTGATGGTGGAGGTGGTAGCGGTCCATGGCCATGTAGTCCATCATGCGGAAGTCATCCCGGACGGGGGGCGTGCCGCAGAGCGAATCGGGTGTGCTGCTCCGGGCACGGAAGTAGCGGAAGTCGCATGGGCTGGAGCAGAACTCGTCGGACGAGTTGAAGCCACCATCGCTGGGCGAGCCGCAGATGGAGGAGCTGGATGGGCGCGTGTGTGTGTCGGAGGCCGAGCCGTGGCCGCTGCTGCTGGACACACTGATGGGGCTGGTGGCGGACAGGAAGTGAGAGGCCGGCTGGGACACAGAGCGGGCCGGCGCATGGGTCGACGACAAGCCTGGGGAAGCGGGCACGCAACAAGGACCCCCGCTCTCCTCGCGACACATGTTCACGCACGGGGTGTTCAGGTGGACCAGGGAGCCCGTACCAGAGCTGAGGGGCCGCCCGCTTCTGCCGTCACCCTCGCTGGACGTTCGGAAGCGATCGTTCCCCCCTTTGCTCTTTCCTTTCGGGGGAGTGCCCGTCATGGAGTCCACCCTGGCACAGCGACGCAGGCCAGTCTGCCTCGGTGGCAGGTTACCCAGGTGACGGCGTGTGGTGATGAATGGAATTTGGTTCGATCCGGACGACTGGCTCTTGCTGCGGGGCCTGAACTCAGGGAAAGCCCTCAGCGCACACATGGTCTCCAGGATGGTCTCATGCATGTTCTGGGCCACGACGGAGTCCTCGACCTGCACCCATATCTCGCCGGGCCCGATGGATGACGACCGGCCCACCTCAATGAAAAAGAAGCTTTCAGAGTGCCCGCATCGCCTGATGTTCATCAGTGGCAGGTTCACGGAGGCCATCTCGGAGTTAAGCTTCACAAGGTGAATTGACTTAGCAGAAAGGCACAGACGGTAAACCCCCATTAAATTCTTAGTCTGCCCCAGACCTTTAGGCTTCACATTCACCTGCCACACTTCTTTGAAAATTGTGCCAGGCGAAATTGTTCCGTATCCATCATCCAACTCATCCGGATCCAGCTGCCCCTTTTTGCCCTCTGCCATCCAGTTATTAAATGCCTGATACCACTCCTCCTGCTCCTGTTCGTTCTCCGCTACCATGGCAAAGTACTCATCTTTAGTGTACAGGGCAATGAGGTATTTGTTCTTAGCATCAGCCCTCTTGTTGACAGTGAAACACTGGGAGAGATAGATGACCCTCTTAGGAGGACACATAACACTGGCAGTAGAAGCAGAGGCAGATTTCAGAGCGTTGCGGAATTTCTTTTCACTGTCGTAATATTCCAAGCGACTGGGGCCTAAGTGACTTGGCCCCCTCAGCACGAAAAACCTCTTGTGACCGTGCCTCTGCTTTCTTAAGTATCCACACTTCCATACGTCTTTGTCCATAGCAGCAGAGCACGCAGCCGCTGGGGCGAAAGCAGCGGCAGCAGTTGCCTCAGCCGATAGAACACGACAAAATGCAGAGTCATGTACCTTGTATTGTAGCGAGGGCAAGGACTTTTTCATCGCGGCATCGTGAGCGGCCTCGTCTGAGAAAAGGTGCTGGGCTTTGAAATGATGCGGCGGCGGCGGATGTTGCCTCCTCGGCTGGAGACCTTGATGAGTGGAGGCCGTCAAGTGCAGTGGAAAGCGGGAGCTGCTGATGTTAACAGAGGATAATGATGGAGGCTCCGCGGCAGACTCGCCGTTTGTCGTAGTAGACGCTGTTTTTACAGTAACGCCGCGCGACTGTGCTTCCAACGTCAACATATCGCCGCTTTTTCGATAATTTAGTAAATCCTCCATGGGACAATGCAATGAAAGGTCACTTTACCTTGGTTACGCTGATGCACTGCCCATTCTTGTTAATGGGTTTGCAGCGCAAGTTAAAACAAGTCCTTCAATTTAGCCTCCATATCGTTTCAAATTCTGTTCACGGACCTGTTCAGCACGGGTTGTACAACAATATACGCCATTTCTGCTTGCAATGCTATTCCAATTGCCATTTTCAATCTTTATTTCCCCTTCACTCATGGTGGCTACACATCACTACAAACCAGCGAAAACATCACGTGACGTAAGCGTCAGCCCACCAATTCAAGATTGGCGACATTGTCCAATTTGCAAAGACTGACAATGCCACAGACCAATCAGATTTGGCACCCTGCCATCTAAAGCCTTAGGATTGGTGTTTGTTTTGTGTCCAGACAGTACGAAGGAGGACCGAAAAGGGAGGAATATGATGAAATGTAGCAGAGAAATGTGATGGATAGTCGTAGAAACCAACCGCTAACAAGAATGTTGTATATTTCATAGCTATTCTTATGAGCTCATTGGGTGAAATAGCCTATACCTTGTAGCGGTTGGGCTATTTATGATGTTCAGCACTGAGTCAAGATGGATTTGTGTAGACTATTCAGTAAACCATGCAGTCGGTGTGAATATCTGATGTCCAAACTAGCGCTTATTCTGCTCATTTCACAGTCGTGGGCGTAGGAAGTGGGCGATATTCACATTGTCATTCGTCCACACTGAAAACATTGTACCGTTCAATAAAACGTTTAATTGGGTAAATTTACCATTCCTGTTCAATACTCGATTTTTGCAAGCACAATGTAGGGCAACAGGCAGGCGTCAGCCCTGAAGCATCAGTTGTCAGTGAAAGTCAGGTGTGCTGTTGCCCTTCCTCCGTTTCAGGTGTTTAATTTGGCATCAGAATAGTCTACCTCGTTCTTATAGGCCTCAGTCTGGGCTATTGTGGCGTTGGAAGATATTTGATTAGACTACTTTAAATATAGGCGTGACGTAGGCCTACACCTCTTCACCATCACCAAAATACCTGGAAACGTTTAGCCCTGGTTTAATATGACCAAATTGTTGCCTCTAAAAGCAGCAACGATTACACAACGTGTGTATGCCATAGAGTAGTTTTAATCTGTCGAGGGATGCTGGGATTGTAATCTGGTTAGAAATGACCTCTCTTAAATAAATGTTCCATGTCCATGTTCTTATTGGCGATATGCGATGGATTATCCATAACATTCGCATGGAGGTCGCCATCTGCTGCTGCCGCTTACAGTAGAACTGGTTTCCCTCGATTTCGAATGTGCATTCGAAGAGTCAGGCAGTCAGAAGTATTTGATGGATTTGTAATGGAGGCTAAATGACTCTTTAAACATATATTTGCGTGGGGATTATGTCATTTATGGCCTTGGCAGGTTCGTTGGTGGAGGTATATTCCAGCAAGTTCATGTTCATTCAAACTATGCTTAAATATGAGGTCATTCACATAGTCATTTACATTCACACACGTGTATTAGTGTATGTAGTCTGCAGTATTTCTGTTCTGAAATACAGTTTACATTTTATACAGGCCTCAAGATTTTGTTTGTATGCTACATGAACAAGAATTACTTCCTATTCTTATGTCATACATATGACGTTTTAGGAAACACATTGGTAAAAAGTTTGATAAATGGCAATGCTTTTCGAAAGGTCACAAAAAAGCTGAAAAAGTAACTAAGGAGTAGACGGCCAGAGGGTATGTATCTCTGTAACCTGTTGGACCTAGTCTGACTCTCCCCTTATCCTTGCATTCTCCCTAAAAGTTTTTATTCCGTTTGAAGTATATTTCCTCAGAACTGAAATATTGTGTCTTCCCAAGGAATAGGACTTGTATTCTCTTGTCAAGAGGAATGGCCTCATTTTCTGTCACCCTTTCTGGCTGTGAAGTTTGACCATTTGTTTACATGGCTCAGCTGGGCCTAATTTTCGAAATACTAATAACTGCCGTTAATGGAGTGGTAGAATGGAGTTTCACATTCAATTTGTCTGTGTTAAATTTAGCTTTACTTAAGACCATGATCACAACTCCTCAGACGAGCAACATCAGTTGTCTTTATGTCCATGCATTTCAAACAGTACATTTGTATTTATTTAAATAGAAATGGGTGGTTTGTCCATGGTCTGAGTCATCACAATGTAAACAGCATCACTTTTAGAATACTAACATAACGAGAATGATCACTTCCTTGCACATCATAAACATCTATACAATGTACAACATATCACAACATACATTATGCACAATATGTTAACTATATGTATTAACACCTACATGAAGCTTAAGACAAGAAAAACAAGAAACTGAAATACATTTTTGCTTTTCTTTAACAGGGCAATTAATTATATTAAAATATTGTATGCCCAGTAGAGAATGCACTGTACAAACAAGCAGATCATACTGACAGCGTCCCTGTATGTTACATTTAATTATTACATAAAGTTTAATTAATACTGCTCTTAAACACTTGAAAAAAGGAACTGAATCATTCAATTCTGTCTCTCGAAATGTACATGATATGGTACATTCTATACACTTGACACAAAAGATGTCAAAAAATGTTATCGTTCCTCTGCTGCATAGTTTTTTTAGCACCACATTAGCTGTTTATATTCTCCAGAGTCCAATTTGTGTCAAGAGACCCACTCACTAAAATAGCTCATTATCTCTGTGCTAAGTTCAGTTGGCTTCTATTAGATCATCCTCTCCTAGGGCCTCATGTTGGTCAGTTGTGGTCCAAAATACATTTTGTTGGTGTGTGTGTGGATGTACATGTCTTTGTGTTAAACCCATGTGGTTGATTACCCTTTATTCACCCCCTCTAAACAAGCCTCATGTCTGTTATGTTACACCAGGCGTTAATTATTTCCTTTCTAGAGTGCAGATGCTACTCACAGTTAAGCCAGCTTATTGTGCTCAGACAGCAATGTGGACCCAAAAGGTTGAGAGAAACAGGACTTTAGTCCATCAAGTCTCCTCTCCTCTTTGTCCATTAGTCAGAATAAGTGGCTCAGAAATGATGGTGCATCATGATGTTCTCATCGTTGTCCGTGTTGTACTGAGCCACCTGCCGCACAGCTGAACGCTTCCACACTGCTTTCCTCAGGATGTTCTTGAAGTCTTTCAGGTCTTTCTCCTTGTGTACCCTGAAACACAGTGAAGATGAACGGTTAGTTTTTTGCACATCTCTTCATGTCTTTGTCAATTTTTTTCTCATAATCTCCCAGAATTAGTTTTTAAGTCTGCACATCTTTCTTCGGTATTGGACGGGGAGAGAAAATAAAGGGGTTAAAGGTCGCATACGGAAGTGCCATAGCTAGATATTGCTGAAATACGAAGTGGTGACATGTCGTGATCACCACAGGTATTTTTTATGCATATATTTGTGGACAAAAGATGGCTTCCAGGTTACGATAAGACTTTGTCTGCTTTCATCCGCTTATTCTAGGGCTATTTCTTCCATCGGCAGGCCATGGGCCATTTTCCTGAAAGACACATCAAAGAAGACCGCCATGTAGGCATCCCCAATGGTTTCCACCCGAACACGTCAGAATCCGTTGTGTAACATCATTACATCTAAATTCAAACCATTAAAATAGTAAAGAGAATGGGTACAGTTCCAGTTTATAAACGCATTGTACTTTTGTTAAATACCACGCAGGACGTGTGCTAGACCCAGTATCTCTTAGAGAAATTGAGGTTTTTTGATATTTTTGTGTACATATTTCACAGGTTTGAAAGAGTTGTTTTCCAATAGAAACATTGAGAACATGTGTCTAGCTGTTGTGTGTACTTCCACTATTGCGCTTATTAAGATAGGATTTGCTGGCTGAAAAGCTGATATTTGTGCATTTTCACAAAATTTGGAACACTGCCATTCAGTTTAACACACAGTTTGACACACAGCATTTTAACACTGATTACTTCACTCATCCGTGTATTTCAGAGAATTGCAGTGAATTTTCTCAATAAAGTATACCCGGAACCTTATGATGTTCAGCAAAATGGTGGAATGTCGTGATCACCAAAGGTCTTTTCTGTGCATGTACTTGTGGACAATAGACCCTCCAGGTTACGATAAGACTTTACACAGAAATTGTCCGTTAAGGGAGAGATGATATCCAGAGAAAGAGATGTCTCTATAGGACGCCAACCAAGGCCACAAGCACCATGTAATGTTATACATATTCCGTGCACAACATTACCTCAGTTTTTCTTCTCTGCAAGTTGTCTTTCTGCTTTCTTCCGCTTATGTCGGGCTATTTCTTCCATCTGCAGTTTTTGGGCCATTTGCCTGAAAGATACATCAAAGAAGGCAAGGTAAACCAAGTCAACATTAGATGGGTAAACAAGGGGTGGCCAACCAAATTCCAAGGAGGGTTATGTTTTGCTCTATGTTTCTTTGTCTCCTTCTCCACTTGTTTTGGAAGAAATTTCTTACGACTGATCCATATGTTTTTGATGTAGTAGAGGAATCCAGATATATTCATTTAGTTAGACTTTTAGTTCATTTCTGTCAGATTGGTTTTGTCTAGCCTCCAGGGTAAAGGTTAGTCACGCTTGTGCAAATCGGGTAAGGCGATCCTTACTTTGACTTTATCTCTGGAGGAATAGGCAGTGGTTTGGTGAAACCGACTCTGCCAACCAGCCAGTAGGTATCCTCAGCACCCTTTGCCTGAATAGAAGAATATGAAGGTTAGACTTATCCAGTGGAGTGTGTGTCTCTTTGCTCCTAATCTTCTTTTATGTCTGAATACCTTTTTATATAATCTGTGCCTCCTTCTACTGTTGAGCACTAAATGGTGTTGTTGGCTAAATCAAGAGATTTAATTGTCTGATCGAATTTACAGATTCTAGAGGTCTGCGTTCAAGTGTGGAATGGGAGCACTTCCTCATCTCGAATTATCTCACACTCACACAGTAGCATTACAGGGTTTCCCATCTATAGCTTTTACAGTTGATTACATTTGAAATGTATTTATTTTCATTGTACCTTGGATTCAGTCCTTGTCCTGAGTTGGATTTGATATCCCTCTTTGAGCTCGAGGAGGATGTTTACAATTCTCTGACTCATTTGAATGCGTTGTGCTGTAGACAGATTGGGGGACAGGTCAAAATAGGTGAACAGTGTCAAATTCACAACTTATAAATGTAGTCGTATTCGTTATGGTGTATTCGGTGCTCCTGAAGGATGTACTCACGCATTCCAGAGGATTCCATTCTAGAAGCTTCGGTGACTGTGTCACCAAACAGACAATACCGTGGCATGGTGAGACCGACCACACCTGTAACACAAGGGCCTAGGACCAACAGATACAGTTCAGCATCAATGAGGTATTATTGTACATTGTGGTGTGACATACTCCTTGCTTGGCAGATGTATGTAATCAAATGATTCTGACTCAACAAGGGAAGGCAGCTGCTGGAATGTTCAATTGACACCAGATGGCACCCATGAGTCAGTTATGGAGCTTGATGACTGAGAGTAGCATAGATGCATTGTTCAAGTTCGATGGTGTGAATGTGCCGTGTGCATGTCATCGACCGGCATCACCAGGCATTAAACCATGCCACAATGTAGATAAATGTACATCAGTATTTTTCAAGTGTCACTGTCATTTTGAGCCTTCATTTGAGAGTGTTAAAAGTAACACCCAGTGCAGATGTGGCCATCAGACATCATGTCAGACACACTGACCTGTGTGCAGCCCTATGCGTATGCGCACAGGCACCTCCGGCATGTGCCTCATCTTGAAGGTTCCCACCGCACTGAGGATGTCCAGAGCCATGTTGGCAATCTCAGCGGCGTGCCGATTACCATTGGTCACAGGCACTCCTGATGCCACCATGTAGGCATCCCCAATGGTTTCCACCTGAACACATCAGAATCCGTTGTATGACATCATTACACCTGAATTCAAACCATTAAAATAGTAAAGAGAATGGGCACAGTTCCAGTTTCTAAACGCATTATACTTTTGTTAAATACCTCACAGGACGTTAGCTAGACTCAGTATTTCTGAGAGAAATTGAGTTTTTTTTATATATATTTCTGTGTGCATATTTCACAGGTTTGAAAGATATGTTTTCCAATGTGTGTCTAGCTGTTGTGTGTACTTCCACTATTATGTGAAGATTTCAGTCTGACTTACTTATCCGTGTATTTCAGAGAATTGCAGTGGATTTTCTCAGTACAGTATACCCAGAGACATATCATTTTTATCACAGCAAAAATGCTTCAAATACATCCAAGATCATTAGTGTGTGAGATAAATTATTTTTTGGCATGGTATTACTTATTTTATTGAAAACAATGTCTGTGAGAATGTTTTTACTGTATACCTTGTACACATCGTGGTTTCCAATGATGGCATCAAACAATGTGTAAAGGTCATTTAGCAGATCCACGACCTCAATAGGCTCACTGTTGGCTGAGATTGTGGTGAAGCCCACAATGTCACTGAAATACAGTGACGCGATGTCAAAGTACTCTGGCTCCACCGTGCCACCTATCTTCAGGGCCTCTGCCACAGATCTGAGGGAGTAAATCAAAGACATTACCAATCCATGGCTCATTGATTGTGAATGCTGCACTGGCAAGACCTTGGTTTCAGTTCCCAGCACAGGGTGTAAATGTGTTCTGTGTATATTTGACATTATTTCCATGAAATGAAGTGCAAATTCAGTCTTTGTGACACTTGCCCTATGTTCTGAAGTGCACATCTTTGTTGGGTGTGGTGCAACAGATGTGACATAGCAGAAGTGAAAGCTGGAAAGTGCCTTCTCTTGAATGTACTTGGCATGGGGGTATTTTTAGACCATGATTTAATATTTCATGAAGGATGAAATGTGAAGTTGGAGCATATGTGTGTGTGTGTGTGTGTGTGTGTGTGTGTGTGTGTGTGTGTGTGTGTGTGTGTGTGTGTGTGTGTGTGTGTGTGTGTGTGTGTGTTTAGGGAGGGGTGCATATGTCTGTTCGTGCATGAGGAGTGTGTGTGTGTGTGTGTGTGTGTGTGTGTGTGTGTGTGTGTGTGTGGTGCACGCTTGCAAATGTTCTTTCAGGTCCTCCAGTGCTGTACTCACGGGGGCAGCATCTGTGTGAGCAGTTTCTCTGTCTTCTGTTTCTCAATCTCCAGCTCCTCTGTCCTCTCCCGGATCAGCTCCTCCAGGTTGGAGGAGTACTGCTCCAGCATGCGTAACATGGAGTCAATGATGTTGGTCCTCCGGCCCTTGTTTATGCTTTTAAACTGAAGGAAATAAGAAAGTAATCTCACTTCAAATGAATGGCTATGGGCCAGATCACGTACCAACTGAACAGTTTGTTTCTCACATGCAGAGGTGTGAACAGAGAAAGAGAAATGGGTATAAATGGACACAGATTATTACTGTAGATGAACTTTGTATGCCTTATGAAATTATACTTTTCAACATCTTCACTGTAGGCGTACCTGGTCAAATATTTCATCAAAGGCTGGCCGTTTGTCCGGCTGCTCATTCCAGCACTGTTTGATGAGCTGAATGCATTCAATGGGGGCATGGTCGGGCGTTACTATGGGCCGGCACAGGGGTGGTGGCTTCTTAACCCTTTGAATGATCTCTGTTGAGATAATTATAAATGCAACATACCCTGTCAACACTCGACAATGACTATATGAAGGAATTATTTTAAATCTTTTTTTATGTATGCATTTTTAATGCTGTTTTGTATGTATGTCTCAATTTAATTTATGACCCTTTGAGCACTTCATTGTAAACTATCTTTATATTAAATCTGGGAGGATTTGAACAATCGCAGCAGTGGCAGTGTCAAAAACACTTCATCCCCAGTGTAGTAAGAGATAAACACAGAGATGAAATCACAGTTCTAAAGTACAGTCCTCAGGTGTGTTCAGTGTAGCAAGAGATAAACACAGAGATGAAATCACAGTTCTAATGTACACTCATCAGGTGTGTTTTTGAGGGGAGATGAGATGGATGCTCTTCTCACCTTCAGCCGTGAGGTTGAGCATGGAGAAGGGGGGCTTGCGGAGCACCACCTCCTGCATGATGATGGAGAGGCTGTAGACATCGCCCTCTCTGTAACCTCCTCTCCCGGGCCAAGGACCTCGAAGGATCTCAGGGGCCGTCCACAGGAGATCTGAGAGGTGCACACCCAGTTACACTCAGGAGATCTGTTAATGGCTACGCACCCAGTATCACTCACATACGGGCATGCAATATACATATACACAAAGTAGTATGTGAACATTCACACATATGCTTTTACATACAGCAATGTATAAACAAAAACACTCCCCCTCAATAGGGTCAGGTTACACATTGTGCAAGTCACAGACAAATATTACATTGCATTATTGCATTGCTGCCTGCAAAAATTTCAGCACCATGGAGAGCGTCTGTATATTTCAACATGTTCACTGCCACACATACAGATACACACCAACACACATGGATGCACACAGAATACAGAAAAATAACAATCAATTGCAATTATATAACTAATTTACTTGGAATGGCTGTACAACAGGCTTTAGAATGTGGATGGATGGATGAATGGATAGATATATGGGGTTGGGTGCATGAACAGTGCACCTCTGTGTACCGGGTCAATCTTATCATATTTTGCTTGTGCACTTAATCACGACTCCTTGATAAAACTAACACTCACCCTCTGCCTTTGACTCCTCACAGGGATATTTCTGTGCCTCCAGCACCTCGTTAACTCCATGGTCAGTGACCTTGAGCACGAAGCGACCGTCCACAACACAATTAGTGGACTTCAGACGCCCATGGCAGACATTCCGATGGTGTAGGTACTTCATACCCTGTGAAGGAACCCCACGAAGACTTCAAATAGGAAGTTCCCCCTATCCTGAATCTCTGTGAGTGTTTTATTTATTACATTAGTGAAATAGAAGATCAACTATGACATGTGCATATCGATTGGATCTACAGTGCTTATTAAATTATTAAATTAAACATTGAGATGATTTGAATTGTCTCATTTTGTCAAAACCTTCTATTGTGGTCACATCAAATATCTGAAAGGAATGCTGTGAGGATCACTCCATAGTCCTCACTGAGAACTGAGAGTTCATGTCATCAGTGGATGTAATTAGCACATGTAAAGGTCGGCCTGCCTTATGTGTCCCTTGCCTTAATGAGATCCAGCAGAAGTGAAGACTTGAACATCCAGTCCAGCTTGACGTCTGGATCACGAAGCAGGTCGTACAGGCTTCCCCGTGAGCAGAACTCCGTCACTATGGCAAAGACCCCGCAGTCGAAGAAGAACCCCAGGAAAAGGTTGATGTTCTCATGCCGCAAGTCCTTCATCTGTAATTAGAGGGCAGATAGGGGAGATTCAACATGAGCCAGCATAGCATTTAATAGCGTAAACTCTTCTTGTTTGCTTTCGCCACTCTGTTTTCTTAATATTTTGGTATGGCCAATAATACCATATATTCACTTACAGTCCACAAACCTCTCCAGTTTATTGTTATTGTATTGCTGGGCTTAATTTGTGGAAGAGACAGATTATATTATATTTTACATTTTTCTTACATTTGTTCATTTTAGCAGTTTAGTCAATGCTGTCATATAAGACAGTGGTTGCAAGATTCTTGGCAATATCTCTAACATTGCAGTGCTTTGTGTGTGATTTTAGTAGCAGAGAGAAACCCACCAACTGAAAGATGTCACTGGTCTGAGGATTTATGGCTCCAAAGTTTCCAGAAGGGAGCTTCTTCAGCCAGGCCCAGTCTCCCTGGGAGTAAACAAACAAACAAACGAACATGTGCTGACGTCACAATTGCATTCAGCTTAGTTCATACTCTCCCTCTCTCCATATTATTTGATACACAAAGCATTTTTCCAACATACAAGTCAATCACATCCTGTCTCTAATTACAATTCAAACATTTCTATTATAAACAGAGTTAAGAGAACCAAGATACACCACAAGTAAATAAAAATAAGAAGAAGGGCTATGTACAGTTGAAGCCACATGTTTTATATATTCAAAGACAAATATCAAAACTGACAGAAAGGGTGACGAGATGCCTCAGGCAGAAAATGGTGTTAAAGTGCTCTGTCAAGATTATGTGTATTCAGACAGAGAGGAAAGCTGAATACAAGTCCAAGGTGAAGGGCATTCTCTGCAAGGATGTATGTGAGTCCTTCAGCTACTTGAGGAGAGCTCCTTAAATATCCTGGTGCTTTACAGAAAGACTGGACTGTGAAATAAAAAAGAATAACTCAAAGAGCACCAGGGGTTCATATCTTAGTCCACAATTCAAGAATCGTCTTCTGTAAAAACGCCTTGATATTGTAGCACTGTAATCGAAACAGCAGTTGCGAACTTCAGTTGGAATGGGGCCCCTGAAGCATTATTTAATCTTAGACATTCGTAGATACTTGTATTTTCTTTCAGCTGTTTTGATTTTAGCCGTTTCTGAGACTGCATCCAGAAGCTAATCCTCTGAGGTGTGTGACCACAAGATGCTGCTGCTTTGCGGTCAGTCTCAAAAAAACATTAAAAATGGGATTATTCCGCCATTCCTCTGACGAGGAGGGCATCCCAACCAAAAACTCAGCCCAGGGGCAGCTTACCTCGAATATCACCACGTTAGAGTTCTCATATGTGGCAGGGGGGAGGCTGGAGATTGTGGAAGGAGATGTCATGCTCTGATCTGCATCCGATTCCCTTTTGTTCGAGGTACTTGTCTTGCTGAAGCTGAATTTCTGGTGGAGAGAAAAAAAGAAAACAGTGAGATGTGCTACCTGTACATATCCTTAGTCTGTTTATGTGGCTCAAGCGCTATTAGCACAGGGAAAGCTTCATAATGAGTATAGTTAATCCCACTTTGAGTTCATTATCATTTGCAGTGTTCTACTGCAAGGAGTAATGCTAAGTGGATGTCAGTAATAATAATAATAATAATAATAATAATAAACTTTATTTATATAGCACCTTTCATGCACAATAATGCAGCTCAATTAAACAGTAAACATGTGTTGTGATTTTCCAGGCTTGTAGATTTACAGTATGTTGTCTCTCTGTCTGCCCTGTTTTCTGACACATTAAGATAAGATATCTACCACGTGTATGGAGTTTCTTTCATGTTTTTTCGCAATCCTTTGCATTCAATGATTAGACACTCCAGGTGAGATAAAGGGCTTGAAATGAGAAGAAATGTTCTGCTCAGTGTCAATGTCTTTCACCCAGATTCTCATTCCAATGGCATAGCCAGCGAATAGCAAGGTCTTTCAATTTAGAGCCAGGCAAAATGCGCAGCAAATCACGACTCTAGACACTGAAATAGATCACCCAGGCCCACACATCTCTACAAACTGCCTAAAGTAAACCAGGTTGTTTTTAAATCTCTCTTTCCCAAGTTTATTCTTTCTATTTCTCGCCTATTCTGTTGTTTCTATTGTTTGCTATACAATAGCCTGGTCAATTACCTGTATCTAGTTTGATTTAAAATCTGTATAGGCTGTACTGTGTGTCATGAACTGCTCCACAAAGGGTCCCATGAAATTTCAGTCCTCATGTTAAGCACTTGGAATACTTTAGAAGGGGTCGCTTTTGAAAGCATAATTACAGGTAACCTTGCATGAAATTCAAGAGCAAAGGATCATGGGTCAGAAATACTGAACCTTGTTGCTAAGTGACGGGTTGATGAAAGTGACATCGTTGAGGGTGAGGAGGATCTTGTCGGGCCCCCTCAGCAGCCGAATCTGGCTGATGCGGCGTCTGCATGTGAAGAGAGAGGACACGGACACATCTCACAGGCAGCCTGGCTTATTTCCTGAGGCAATCCGTTGTTATTAACACTAACATTTAATATTAGCTTCTGCCAGTCTTCAGCAAACAATTGATGGCTTATTTTAACAGATGGGATTGTTGGTTTTATCAGTGAATCAGAAAATGAATAGGATCAGGATACGCCTGGCTCATAGATGTGCTCCCCATTATAATGGAGAACATGCAGACTTTGAGCTGAAAATCCACCATAAATCAATAAGATCCTAGTGAAATGGCTGAATGAGATCACATTTCACATAATCGCATATTTTTAGATCATTTACATCATATCAATATCTTCACCAGTGACTCACCTGACATGAGTTGGATACTGTTATATCTCTGTTTCAGTTAACTCTAGTACACCAATGTGAGTTCTGCTGGTTAGGGCCGAACAGTCATACCATAGACATAGTGTCATTGAAAAATAAAACATAAAATGTATTTCTTACCATAGACAACTAACTTATCAACCATAATGGTCACAAAGGGAGGCAATCAACACACTTTCAACAGCTTAGATAATTAATCTCAGGATGGAGGGGATTTAAACCAATAGGATCAGATACTGGGCTGTATGTTCAGCACATACCTTATGCAATAAGAGAATGCTATGCATAGTAGAATGGACAGCAAGGTTGACGCGAAGCCTGTGAGCAGTAAAAAGGGATCCACACCTGTAACCAAATATGAGAAAACATCTTAGAGAACAACAGTGTACAAACACTCTTCAGCTATTAGGTTCTGTTATATGTAAAGACCTCAATGGCACTTCCGTGTGACTCATTTACAGTGATACTGTGCTTGTTTCATTTCTGTTTCTATATCTCCAACGTTTCGGCTAAAATTAAACCAACCCATCTGTGAGTCACTGCAGCCTCTTATTTATTTTATACCTGCATGTCTCACTTCTGGCACTGTTCAGCCTGTAGCTATGCAGTTCTGTATCTATGTGTACCCTATGCAATACAAACTACTGAGGCCAAATTGCTTAATCTATTTTCTTCTCTCTGACTTAATTTTATTCTAGTCCTCCATGTTTTTCTTGTTCGTGTTTTTTCTCCACCTCGCAGTTTCCCGATGACTCACCTCTGCTGCAGAGCAACCCCCGGGTGAACCAGCAGTTGGAGTCTTCCTTGGGCTGGGCTCCCCCCGGGAAGTGAATGGGCCGACCCAGGAACCTCACCATGTCCGCCTCCAAGTCCACCTGATGGGTGGGCCACAGCTCCCACGTCAAGCCGTCCGTGTCCAGCACCACGTAGTCCAGGAAGCTGTGCCCGGAGTGGTTGGTGCGCACGTGCTGGCTGAAGCCGTAGAAGGCCATGTTCTTACTGTGGCGGGCCAGGGAAGTCCCCGACAGCCAGGCTTTTGAGTCCCGGACGTTCTGCATGGCATTGGCTATGAAGAGTATGGAACTGTAGATGGTTCCGAACAGAGGGGACACCTGTGTTGAGGGAGAGAGATGCATAAACAGACAAGAGAGTATAATTCTTTACCTGCGAAGAACCACAGTCAAGAACCACAGTGAAGAACCACAGGGAAGAACCACAGTGAAGAACCACAGGGAAGAACCACAGTGAAACACTCTCTGCCTATGAGAGACTAAAAGGTCCAGAGAGTGTTGTAATCTTGAAATTGTTGAAATGGATACACGTCTGCTGTACAATCACGAAGCTGCTAGAACTGCTACTTAAAGCTGGTGAGAAATATGCAAAATGTGTCACCTCACAAGCAGTTCTGTTTGAATTCTACACAGACACATTTGTACAAATACATACACATTGTGCATACATACATATAAACACACATACACACACACACACACACACACAATGTGCTTCTGCCAAGCAATACTTTTCCTAATTTGCATAGGTGACCTGGTGTGGCTGGGTGTTCACAGGCAACTCATTGGATCTGACTGCCTCTTCAAAGGCCTGCTGGAAAGAGTTGTCCACTGACTCCATGGTTACGGTGAGCACAGCGTCGTAAGCTCGCCGCAGCTTGCTGTTCTTGTGTAGAGGCGGGTACTTCACCCCCCTGTAGGGTAGGCTATAGAGGATGGTGTCATACGGGACGAAGACCAGCGAGCCATCCGCCAGGTGCATGTCCACGGCCGTCTCCAGGAGCAACCTCTGAGTGTCTCCACCAATCAGCACGGAGTGCATACAGAGAATGACCACTGGAGAGAGAGAGAAAGAAACAGACGAGCGCTCAAAAGTGGAATCACACAAAGAGCTGTCTTATTGATCTCTCTGGATCTGTGACATCTGTGAGACTTCACAGACTTTGATCTACCCAGAAAGCGCTGACATACTGAGAGTTATGTAAGGTCTTGTGGCAGCAGTATTTAAATGTTACACAGGCACATTTTTAAATCCTCCAAACTGCCTAGAATTGTGTTAATCAGTGGATTTATATTCCTGCTCTTACAGAGGATTTTTGAAGGACTGGAAAGGAGGACCGACCAAGATGGACTTGAAGCAGACTTATAGTTGAAGTCTAAGCTAGATGTAATAAGAATTCTGTCCCCCATATAGCAACTGTCAAGGTTAGTATGTTTGCGAGTTACTAAATACATTTCATATTTAGTCCCACAATCTTTTCTGAAGCATTCTTTGTGAGCCCTATCCTAATATTCTGTCATATATTCTGTGTGAAGTTTTAATACAAGCTTGAAAGCTATGTTATGTTTTGTACATCTTTAAGTGCTAGATATTTTAAAAGATATATATATATAGGATCAAAGCAGAAAGATGTCTGCACACTCAAGTCCAAGTCGAGCAAATCATTTCTGATTCAGCTGAGCTTTTGGCCCTCACTGTGCTGACATTGTTTCATCTCTCTGTTTCCAATCACTGAGTGCAGCTTGAAAACATGAACACACAAGAAACAAAAAAAATATATATTTTCAGTCATTTTCCTCCGTTTCTAGCAGACAAGAGGTACTTAGCTAATCCTTGGCGACTTACTGCGTATTTCGTGCATTTTCCTGATCTTTGCCAGTGTGTGGCGAATGCTGCTGGGATGATTCCCAGTGGATAGTACTGTCCGGACTGGGATTCCATTGCTCCGCAGGGCATCAGCAACTTTACTGGCTGTGTCTGTCCACACGTCATCAGCTGATGCGATAATAGCCATATTCGCCCATCGAAAATGATGCGCCAGAGCTAGCAGTACTTGGATCGGGGACGGCACAGTACGGGCAAAGGTGGGATGTCGCTTGGTGCTATCCAGTTCATAGTTCACGCACGCCCAGGAGAACATGGCTTTGTTCCAGCTTTTGGCTATCAGGGAGGCTGTGTCACAGTACCCCGAGTTGACTGGACCCACAAGGGCCGTGGCGCGCGTGTAGAGCCCCAGAAACCCGTTCAGAGCCATGGAGGTGTTGCAGTCCTCCTCCAGGATCACGTAGTCAAAGGTTGTGCCCAGCCTGAGGCTGGGGTCCGTGTTGATCCGCCGGACGGCGAGGTGAGCGGCTGCTCGCGGCCGGGCCTTGGCGAAGATGGGGTCGCACGCCCAGGGCCCCAGCACCCCAACCCGAAACACGGCCGGTGGAGGAGGGGCCGCACAGGGGAGGCTCAGGGCGGCCAGCAGGAAGCACAAGAGCCAGGCCCCGCGGGGCGGAAAGGGGAGCGCGAGGGGCTCTTTCAGGCCCGCAGGCAACAGGCCATGTGCCGTGAGTGTCCATCTGGGCAGGAGCACGAGGAGCAAAGAGAGTTGTCCTCGCATGGCAGGTAAACTGCTCCACTCTCCTCCGTCCCTCCTCACTCTCCTCCGTCCCTCCTCACTCTCCTTCCCTCCTATTCCTTCTCCAGCTGTTCCGCCTCTTTCTCGGGCCCAAGACACTGCAGTGACTAAGAGGATGATGAAACAGTAATGTTGTTGTCACTTGTTGCTTGCATATTGTAATTTAAATACCGGCAAAGGACATGAAAATAGTATGAATTCAATTTACAAATAAAGTCTTATAATGTTTCTTTATTGTAAAACATTTCTTATTAAAATGCAATCAGGAAGCAATCGAGTGAAAATAACCTTCATTTAATCAAACATTCCCTATAGTTATATGGTAAGCCTACAGAAAAAATACAATGCATTTTGGTAAGAGTATACTGTATGCTTCCAGTTAAAAGGATGTGGTTGATTGTTTTCTATAGAAAGAGCCTTAGAGCATCAGAAAGTTATTATCAATGTTATACCGGCACAGGCTACACCAGACATTTTAAAGGAACAAACAATGAATCTATCAATCCCTTGTTTTATAAGGGAGTTCCATAGTATTAACACATCCATTCATCATTATTTGTGCAATTTTAGACGCATATGATACGAGACGAGATATGATAAGAAATGCATTGAAGGATGATGATAAGAGTATAAAACAATTAAACTCATCCAGGACTCATTGCAGCTCATATACCACTCCCATAGTAAATCCCCACAAAGTATATATTTGATAGTCAAATGTGTATCTTATTTGTCAGAGAAATGAACAAGGAGTGTTGCAGGACATGCCTCACCTACCATGCTAGACGTGATTAGGGTTTCTGAGTAGCTCCATTCCGTCTTCCAGAGTTATACAGGACATTGCGTAATTCCATTCATGTCCAGGTACACTATAAAGCCTAATGAGATTACTGGTTCTAAACTGTAGCTCTGATTGAAAAAATGCATAGAAAATAAGGTATTGTGGCAGGGAAACCCAGGTTTTTTTAAAATATGTTGTCACATAATCCTGTCAAAGTCAAACTGTATCAGGTGTATGACGGCACTTCAGATTGACCTGAGGATTAGATTAATAATCCCCTGGGCTCTCGGTTTATCCATCACTCACTCCTCCAATGCTCGCCTCTGAAATGGGAGCTGTTGCAGTTCCATTCATCAAGGGGGTTCTAGATGTCTCGGCCATGGGCATTCCACAGGCACTGCAGTTTCATGTGCTGTGCACTTTTGGATGCATCTGTCATGAGTGGATGTTTAGTTCTATTCTTATCAGGGATTTCTACATTCTGCTACGTATTTAAGTGAAAGTGTATGTATTTAGCACTTTTATCCAAAGTGGCCTGCTCACTTAGTGGCGATATATAAAATGTAGATACTACTACTACTACTACTACTACTAATAATAATAATAATAATAACATTAACAATAATAATGACAAAATAGTAGCAGTGTATGGGTGAATAAATGTTTTTAATAACTTTGATAAGAGCACTGAATTTCACTCAAATAGCACATTATATGATTTCTTAAATAGATCTGTTGAATATTCCTATTCACATTATCTCATAACAGCACATCCCCACCTCGACTCCCCCAACCCCACTCTCAAACATCAATGTTTCAGATCATTATGGCCCCAGGAGTTCTGTTTTGATTGTCATGTACAGACATAGAATTAAATAGCAAGTACCAATTCAAGCAGGTCTTACTGTACATTCCAGCACACAGCTTCATGCCCTTCTCTACCACCTTTATTTGAGTGGGTGTGGACATATTAGTGGTTGGGGAAAAACATAGCAGGTAACCCTATACATTAACATTCCGTTAACATACATTAGTTAATGCAGAATTGGACATTAAATAAACCGTGAGCATTAGAATTAGTCGATCATACGTAATGTCAAAAGCTTAAATTCATGATTTGTTCAGGCAATACATTACACATCACATTCAAAGTCTTAATTTCTGAAACACTGAAATTATGAAATGATTTAGATTGTTCAGCTCCTTAGCTGGCATAAACAGACCATGACCATCAGCAGTAACAAACACTGGGTGATCTTAGATATTGTTGTTAATGCGTTATCAATTCCCACTACTGCACTGAATTAATGTTAGTTAAAGGCGATATCCGCAATGCTAATCCACTACACTTTTGTCAAATTCAGCTAATTTCTCCACATTAGCTTAGCTGCTCCTTCTGTGTAGCCGTTCAAAAAGAAAACAAAAAAAACCTGGTGATCATAAACAATCCTGGTGCTCTGAACTAATCCAGCCAATAAACACATTGCTTCAGGAGTACGGATTGGCTGTTGAGCTCGTATATCAACAACCTTTCACCAGAATCTTGGACTGTATCTTTAATGGAAGATTAATGTAAAGTGCTACGACATTTCCCCGTGGTGAATCAATTTACTAAACCACAGTGCAGTAGCAGATAGAAGCTATATACAGGCATTTCACTCAGAAGCAAAAGTCCTTGGCAAATACAAGTGAGCAACTCTGAGGCAAGGCACACAACAACAGTAAGCACAACAACAAAAACACTAAACTGTTGTTACTATGGCATCGTAATGGCCTTGAAGTTGTGTTCTGTTATGTTTCATGGCATTGTTCATACACTTGGAAATGTGCAACATCATGACATGTATCTTTGTTGTTAATTCACATAGTTGAAACACAATTAAAAATTACCAGACAAAACAAACAAGCCAAAAAAAAATAAAAAATTGGCCCCACTTTATATTAAGTGTCCTTAGGTTCTATGTACATATTATTCAATTACCTTTTAGGTTCTATGTGCTTTCCATATAAATACATACAATTACAGGTTGAACAATGGGTTAGGGGTTTGAGATGGGGGTTGAGATTGGGGTTGGGATTAGCCACATGTAATTATATTTACTTACAGGAAAAGTGCATAGTGCTGTTCTTTACTCATGTAAGCTCACTCTGATAGGCACACTTAATGTAAAGTCGGGCTAATAAGTTTGATAAGTGCGTGATCCCCTCATGGGCGTGTGGCGTCAGAGGCCTGGCCAGTAGCGGCGGTGGGCTTGGAGCTCTTCAGGAGCTCTGCGGCGGAGATGCGTCCCCCGGGGGCAGCCTTGGCGCTCCTGGTCCTCCGCAGCAGGGCCATGAAGCTGTCGTTCTGGGTGTTGGGGCGTGGCGCGCCCCCTAGCGTCTGCATGCCCAGGTCACATGGACGGCCCTCGAAGGAGTCCTTGCGTCCCAGGAGCTTCCTCTTTGATCTTCAAGTGTAAAAGGATTGTGACTGGGAGTTAGCTTGGTCTGCTATGACAGCTTTTTTTAAGCATGACTGCAATGTTTTATGGACTGACTTTGCAATGTAAACATCTGAAAATCGGTAATACAAAAACTTTGAGTGGGGAAAGTAAAAAATAACTGATCATTTTAGAATATTTGCGATATTTAAAAGATTCTATATATGTGTTTTATTTTAGTTTCAGTGTCTTTTGGATGTGAATTGGTTAAAGCTCACCTGTGGATGATGGTGAACAGGTCCTCAGTTGTGCGAGATGTTGTCTTACTGGCAAACACTTCATCTTGTACCTCTCCATAACCCTGCATCATGCTTGGGTCTAGATATCCGCACTGATATTTGTTACTTGATGGGTTTCTCCCTAGTGTACAAAGGAAGTGTTTAATTAATCATCAACACTTTAGACAAGAGTAGTCAATGACACAGATGTTGTGTGCGCTGCAAAATGCATCTTACCCATAGTATTGTATTTGCCATGGGTGTGTCTTGGAGGCATATCATTTTGCATTTCTGTGTTGCCACCATTAACTAATTGCAGGTCTTGAGAGGCATTGGTTGGGATATGGCCAGTCATTCCATCCTTATTACACACACCATGGCCGTTTGGCAGTATGAGTACCTCAGGCTTCTTGGCAACAGGGGGTGGCCCTATTCTTCTTTTATCATTTCTTTCACACAAGTAAAAGTCTGTGTTTTGGTGTTTCTGGGTTTCGGAAACACCAGCAGAGAGTGATCTGCCAAGGCCATGCGTGGCATGGTGCTCCCCACCACTTCCTGACAATAAGAGGGAAGACCTCTTGGGTTTGGGGATCGGAGCGCGTCGTCTCTCGGGGCCATTGTGATGGGGCTCCTGAGTCTCCGGCTGGTCCTTTTGACCAGTCACGACTGGCTGCCACGTAGATGTAGCAGGTTTCGGCGCAACCGGCGGCTTGTTCTTGGGGCTCTCAATGGAAGGGGTGGGGGTGTCTCTCTCCGCCTCCTCTGCAATGGCCTCTGCAAAGCCCTCGTAGCGCCCCCCTTCGTTGTCGGAGCTGGAGACGGAGCGTAGACGCACGTTCAGGAGGTCCTCCTGGGTCACCACGGGCAGGAGCATACTCAGGCACCTCTGCTTGGACTTGACCGTGGCCGAGGAATCCGAGTAGCGCCGACCAGGCTTGGCCGGGTCGGTGGACTCATCCGGAGCAGGCGGCGCCGTCTCAGGCAGCTGTAGGGACAGCCTCACTCTGCTGCCCCTGGAGCTTTGGCCCGCGGGCTTGGGTCGCATCCGGCACCCCATCGGGGACGGCCCAAAAATGGCCGTCGTTCGCACCGAGCTGGTGGGGGTCTCGCACTGGCTAGAGTACCCGCTGGAAGGGGACGTGGACCCAAGAGGCTTGGAGGGGGACGTGACAGGTGGTTGAGAAGGGGAGGATCGGGAAGAGGAGGAAGGGGAGTTCAGGGAGTCTGAGCTGCTCAGGGTTTTGGCCACCTCGCTACTGGCAGCACCTGGCACCGGAACAGAGCCCGGCTGGGACTTGCATGGCTCACTGGACCTCAACTCGTTAAGAGGCCTTGAGTGAGTTGACGACGCAGAGGGCTTCAGCTTCGTGGTGCCGCTGTTCACAGGGAGGGGACTCTCCTCCCCATCCTCCAGCTTGGAGACGGGGATGAGGTCTGGCAGTAGGGTGCTGTGCAGGTCCCGGGGGATGTAGAGGCTCTGACAGCGGCGGTCGCCGTGCTTCCCCAAGGAGACGGTGCGCATTGGTGGTGGCGGCCTCGTCTTAGGCTTCCTCAGGATGATGCTGCGGGCCCTGGGCCGTGGGACGGCATCTGGCAGCAGCAGGTCTCCTTTCCTAGTGGAGGCGCTGTCGCTCCCACTGTCGTCTGAGCTGCTGCTGGGGTAGGCCATGGCGTAGCTCTCGCACCGGCGCCTCAAAGTGCCTGGGTCAATGGTGCCAGCTGCCACCGCACACAGCGACTGGGAACGCCTGTGGGGGTCGATGGCGCTAACTGGTCGCCCCCTCCGATCCTTCTGCACTGTGGCGTAGCTCCGCTCGATCCCAGTGCTGGTAACTCGGTTTTGATCCATGGGCACCACTTTGGGCCCCGAGGCAGACACCAACACTCCATGGGGAGGGTGGTGACCCGCCATGTTTTGGTTGGCTGATGGAGGCCTGATGACGTCGGGCGTCAAGAAGGTCAAGGAGTCTTTCCAGTTGGGGGAGAAAGTAGAACCTTTTGGTCCATTCCAGGACTGGGTCGCACACAACAGGCCAGTGTGGTCCATGGACAGGCTCAGAAAAGCTGAGGGATGGGGGGGGGGGGACACACAAAGACAGTCCCTGACAGACGAGCCTCTTAGTGGCAGCGGTTCTCTGTCTGTTCCATCTCTGAGTGTGTGATCTTCAGGAGGCTCTCACTTGAAGGGCACCTGAGATCAAGGAACAGAGAAAAAAAATATTAGTGACAGTTCATACAGACACTCTCATTGCAAACATAGCAATATTTTGATGGCTGTCTCACACAACTGATGAAAGTGTGAAAAGCCCTTGCATGTAATGTCTGCACACAACAAAGAGGGCACTGAAATGGTAGTTATGGAACTGAAATGTTATGGTAGTCCCTTTTAAAAATAATGAGTAGTTTGCCTCCACAAAACCTTATGAATACTGAATGTTCTTTTTACATATTTACTGATTAAAATTCTAACCAAATACGTTTTTTTGTTGGAGCATTTCAGGGTTGACATGTGGTAGGATTAAACAATGCAGCCATATGTATTTGTGTTGGCATTAGTATTATCAGAAAAGACTCTGCAGGCATTTACAAATTTAGACATGGAGGTGGGAGGTGATTTAGCACAACATGTGACTGTAGCTTTTAAAATTGGTCAATCTTGTTATCAGCGCAGTGATGCAGCGTACGTAAACGCTACAGTTGGCTGAATTACAGGCAACAAATGAGAGAACACGTCCGCCCTTCTTTCTGTGTGTTTGACATATGAGTGGGTGTTCACTATGGCAACAGTTACCTGTGCATCCACAGAGAGATAGAGAGAGAGAGAGAGAGAGAGAGAGAGAGAGAGAGAGAGATGCAGGAATCTTGAGAATTCAGAGTTCCCCAAGCCATATTTAGTAAGGAAATAAGATTTTGAAAGTCATGTTGAAAGAAAAGCAGAAGGATATTGCATGGCAGAAAAATGAAATGCCAATCTAAGGTACAGAGTGGAATGGAATTGGGCCTGAAGTTATGAAACTAAAATGAACAGGATGGGTATGGTGTTGAAACATGACAAGTGGAGCAGTATGGCAAGTTGTGACACATTTACATTTACTTGATATCTGATGGTTTGACTAAGTTTACCTTTGTGTTGACTTACTTGTATGAATTATGGCCAAGTGTGTGTAAGTATACATGCTGTGTGAAATAACTAAAGCTGATAACTGATTAAGTTAAAGGAGACTTGTCTGAAAAGGATTGGTTTACCGAAGGGTAACGATATTTTTACATTCGTGTTTTTTCATTGATTTAATTGTTTCCTGTTAGCAGTATATGGGGCTGATCAGAGATTATGGTCTTCGTAGTTTTTTTTGCATTCACCGTCTGAGAACATTACATTGTAATGTAAATTTCCTGAACGGTGAACTCTGTGCCCTCTTCCCCTCCCTTAAACCACACTATATCTAGTCATTTCCTCTTTTGTTAGTTACAGTATGTGTCCGCCTTTTGTTCCCGTCAACATAAATGCAGGCATGCACATATTCATGTCACACAGAAACACAGAGATGCACACAGAAACACAAACACATGCAAACATAACGCACTCAGATAAGACACAAATACAAATGTGACAATCAGGTGTTTAAGACATTGGATTCAGCATTACTGAGTTCATCATTCATCCAATCTGAATGAAGTAGCAAGATGCCTACAATAGCAAACAATTCAGCACTTTTGGCCAGAAGACCTCCAGTATGCATTGCAGTTGCCAGCTTGATCAGATTCCTATCTTACATTCAGTTTGAAAATGGGACAGCCATCCCAGATGAGCAACTGTGTGTTTTACCAGCGTTTCTCTACCGAGAGACAGTGAGAGGTTTGAAGAGTTTAAAACAAACACGGAGAAGCCCAAAGCACAAGGCAACTTCACAGACCATTGAAGCTGACAGTGAGGCTTTAAAATAAATAATGATAAAAAAACATCTGACTGGCCTCCCAATCTAAACCAAGAGAAGACCCCTGGGAGGAATAAGGAGCAGTGAGAACTGCCAGAGGGGTGGGTCAGCTTTAGGATTGTTTTGCTCCGCAGTGTCCCCGTAGTAAACACACAGTATAGCGGCTGCCAGAGGAGGAGTGACATAACACTTAATACTTAACTCTTATTTGAGATGGAGATCTGCACACGTATGAGCACACACACACAGTTTTCCAGAAATGGAGGAATAATGAATGCGCTTGCTTACAATTTAAAATGGTACTGGTTTGCGTGCCCACAAGATTTGATTATTCTTGAGCAGAGAGGTTTCTCAGAATAGCCCACCTTGTATTTCATGCATATTATCACCATACCAGGTATTTATGGGCAGAGTATTTCTGGAAGATTCAACACATATACAAAATATCTGCATAAAAAGAATAACGGCAAACAACTAACCCTCCCCCGAAGTGCCCCCCCCCCCCCCAAAAAAAAAAAAAAAAATTCAATTCAGACACAGCCACTTCATTACATCCACACATATGCATATACATCCTAATATAAGCTTAATTACCTGTGGCTACGCTATTTGCTAATACGTTTCTGTAAACAATTCCATACACGCCTGCATTACAGCTGATGAGTTGACATGGTATTGAAAGTTAAGGGACACCAAATACACCTATCAAGATGACATCATGAAAAGAATGACATCATTTGGTAACAAACCTTAAATGAACGTACGTACATGAGAACCAGCAGCGAGAATAAACAACAGCATAGCTCACAGATGCCAATCCAATTGACATGAAGAGAGAGAAAATGCAACAGGAAAAATAATCTGTGAGTCCAACTCAAGTGCCAAGTATGGAGCAAAAATAGATATATTTGAAGCAGAGGGGCTTCAGAGACACATCTGACAGGATTGAAAGAGATGAGCCACCGAATGACAACAAGGACAAATCGAACGACAGGAAACACCAATGGCTGTGTTTCTCGACACACCAGCGAGCCCCCCTGCCAACCTTACCTTGCTGCTGGCCACGGAGACTCAAAATGTGCCTTCTGATGCAGTTCCCTCACAGACGCATTCACACACTCACACACACACATACACAAACATGCTCTGCTCTGCACTGCACTCTCTCTCTCACTGTCCCTCACTCACATAGCCCCTTGCTCTAGCCCAGCACATTTATATGCTGTTACCATGACGATAGGAAGTGGGCTGCTCGCTTCCTCTCTGAGTTCAAGTTCGTTGGATGTTGAGAAATGGAGAGGGTGAGAGAGGGATGTAGAGTAAGACAGAGAGAGAGTGAGAGAAAGGGAGGGAGGGAGTAAGACAGAGGTAGAGAGAGAGTAGATTACATAAGCCTGATCCTCTGGGAGAATACAGAAAACAGTGGTGCTGTGATCGCCAGGAAGAACATGCATGTTCAGTATTTATGAACCTGACGGAACTGCCTCAATTTCACCAGAAATTCAGCAGAAATGACAACTGGATATACTAAAATAAATAATACTATATGATTAAATGATAAATCTCGTGTATCAGGTCCAAATTGTCCATAATAACCACACTGCACTGACAGAAACAGTGAATCAAAGGAAACGGCTGAATCAAAAAGAGTAACACTATAAAACCAGTTACATTTTCATATCTAATTGAGTATCTCAATAACGTATGAATATGTGAATGAAAAGAGCTGAAATCTATGGTGAGAAAGATCTGTTGTCATATATCATGGGGCTTTAATGGACACACTACTGTGTTGTGTTGCACTTTTGTTCACCTGAAATGGTGTGCCATACTGTGTGTGCAGCGTTTCAAAATATAGCATAGCCATACCCTAAAAACAACCTCTGTCAGAGTCATTATGTGTGTACTGACATCTATTAAGTACTTAACCGTCACATGTTGTGCACCTACACACACATACTGAACACCCACACACACAGAGAGAGAGACCCATGCACACAACCTCTACTACACACTACACACTACATGCAGGGCGTGTTGGCAATTACTGTGTGAAATATTGAGGATCTGATACCAGGGTGTATTCTGGGTCACCTCTGATAGTCGCAGCTCAGCAACATCTGAAATGTTTATGACCCTGAATCTACTCAGCCACAACAACAGCTGCGTGGTTCAAGATGAGTGTGTCCAAGTGTGTGTGTGTGTGTGTCTGTCCAAGTGTATGTGTGTGTGTGTCCAGGTGTATGTATGTGTGTGTGTGTGTGTCTACTATAATGTAGACCACAGTACAATAGATGCTCAGATTGTGTGTGAGAGAGAGATGAAATGGAGAAACAGAGGAACGAGAGAGAAAAAAGTGTGAAGAAAAGAGCAAGAGAGGTGGAAACAGGTCCACCCTGTTATGTTGAGCAATATGTTCTGCTACTGTGTGAAATAGGAAAAAAAATACGCCTGACCACAACACGCTCGCCAAAAAAAAAGCATTATTGAATATTACATAATCCAGTTATGCAACTAACCTATCTCATGTATACATACATTTGCTCACACATTACAACCTGAGTGGAGATAGATCTCACTGCTCTCTCTTACCAGAGAACCTCGACAGTGAGCGCTCGAGACATGTTTATAAGGGCTACTCCACATTAGTTATGGAGGAGAGCCAGAAGGACATTTTATGTCAATTTCGTCTTGACCAGAGCCGTTAGCAACAGTCCTTTGAGGCTATATTTGTGTGGGTTTGAAGTGTGTGTTCTGGATTAACATGAAGCCTACCAGCAGGGTGGAGTAAAAGCTGTGTTTAGATATAAGGTCCTTGCTAACGAAAGCTAAAAGCTAAACACCTGTGCAGGGCTGTGTAAGCTTTTGTTTTATCAGGTTGTTCAATTGATTTTAGTCTGATTTCACACACACACACACACACACACACACACACACACACACACACACACACACACACATACACACAATAGAATATTGATTTTTATCCCGTTTTACATAAACATATTGCTCTTTTTTTTGGCCACCATAGACGTGAATTACTAGCCTCATCAATTATTCACAGCTCCTCTTCTCTGGTGTAGTCATTTGAGGGAGGCATTTCAGAGAGCGCAGCGTAGGCGTCCGTTTACCTGCCTGCAGCAGCTTGGATTCCCAGGGTCCTTTTCTCTGGTGTTGAGGAATCTGGAGTGCCTTGAGCCACCCGCTGCAGACTGTGGGGTGAGACAGCTCTGTGTGTCCTGTGGGGTGAGACAGCTCTGTGTGTCCTGTGGTGTGAGACAGCTCTTTGTGTCCTGTGGGGTGAGACAGCTCTGTGTGTCCTGTGGGGTGAGACAGCTCTGTGTGTCCTGTGGTGTGAGACAGCTCTGTGTGTCCTGTGGGGTGAGACAGCTCTGTGTGTCCTGTGGGGTGAGACAGCTCTGTGTGTCCCCTTCTCGGGTCCCAATGGGTGACCCATACCCCACACACACAAAATACACATACATACACCACCCCCCACCCCAATACACACACACACACACACACAAATACACAGATACATACATGCATATAGATACACACGTGCACACACACGTGCACACACACACACACGTGCACACACACACACACGCACATGCACACACGCACACACACACATCCTCCAGATACTCCCACACCTCGACCTCTCCCACACACCACCCTGTACCAACCAAACCATGAATACCAGCTCCACCCTAAACACAGAGAAAGCACATGGGCTTTTACAGTAACAGACAACCAAACAAGAAAAAACATGACAAAGGGGTGTGGCGAGGTCACACCACTGAAGAGTACCAACTCTCATTAGTAGCACTTACATTCATGTTTTAGGTGGTGCTCTTTCCTGATGTGACAGCTGACTGCAGTTAAATCAATAGAAAAAGCAGAAATGGGAGGTAATTTGGCAAAACCACCCAACAACCTGTTTCAGAGAAGAAAAAGGAAGAAAAAAAGAACAAGGACAAGAAACTCAACCGACATTGCAACACACTTATAGTATGTAGGCTGAACAGAGTGTGGGAGACACTGTGGTTTTAACAGCCACATTGTGAGTGCTTAGAGTTATATGAATAACGCGTGCCTGTGAGCGACTGCATTATAACAACATTGTGTCTCTGCCCCCTGCAGTTCTACCACAATGGTATCTCAGACACTCACAGTACAATTCTAATATTACATAACCTTCAGTCCCTTTTCCTCAACAGAGAGAACAGCAAGTGAGTTTGCTCATTTACTGCATTGGAAACTTCATATTCCAACATTTGTATAATCCTTACATTCATCAAATGGGATCAATATACAAGATAGATATCTATCACACTTTGACCTTTGCCATATCATACAAGGCATTTCCCATGTGTTTCCATGTGCATGTTCCATTTTTGTTTATGGTATTTTTTTTTCGATAACAGAGGCTTTTTTTGACCACCGTTAGATGTTTGTCTTTCGGTAACTTTCATACACTTGATGTGGTGGCCTCCAACCGCCATGGACACATTTCAAGTCAGGACTAAATTGGTGCACAATTGGAAAGACAGGCAGGCGAGTCAACAAAACGGCAATGAATACACAATGTCACCTCATTTCACCCGAACTAAACCACCGCATTGTGTCTTAAACGTCTTCGCCTTTGCCATGTCCAGTAATCAACTCGTGTCTTCTCAGTGCAGCCTATTTGAGTGATCCAAGCATTTGGAGTTGAAGCCAGTGGGCGACTGACTTAATTTGCGAGATTCGTTTGAAGAGATTCTTTACTCTTATTGCTTGCATACTCACAAACCAACTATATTAGTCAAGATACAAGGACGACAAACCAGTGACTAATTGTACTAGCCGTGAAGTGACTACAATAACTGCAGCGACTCCCTGAGAGTATGGATGGTAACGCAAGCTCTAATCCGGATAAATCGTCTCCCCAAGACCTAAAACAAAGGCGGGATGAAGAAAGCGCGCCCTCTGGTGGCCAGTATAAACTGCATTATGTTTACACTAAACTGCAAAGCACGAACTCAATCTTAATGGATCTATGTTATGTTCTAGCTTTCATCTGAAGCTGTGAATTTAACACAGAATATTCTGTCATATGACACTCTAAAATTACAAGTCCAACCCTGATTTTCAGTTTATATATCAGTGGATCTCACAGAAGAACATAATTCCAACTAGTTCAATTTGTATGTACATTTGAGCTTCTGCTCCACAAAACTGTGAAGTACCATCAACAAATAGTTAAAAAGCAGTACTTTACTAGATAACACACCAATGCCTTTTCCTTGCCAATGCATTGCACTCATTACACACCCTAATTCATTATTTAGGCTCATAATGGAGACGATAGCTCTTTTAAAAAGATTTGTGCCACCACTTTGGATGGATCTTAGCCTTAACACTGAAATAGTCTGCTCAGTCATAGCTAGCGCACATGCCAATTTTACAAACTGTCATTATGGATATCTTGTTTATATTGTACGGCATAATGAGTGGTTCTGTTTGTTTTGCACACAATATGCAGTGTGAATGGGTTATTATGTCACTGTTTTCCACCTCAATTAGTGATCATCACAGGAGCACACAGAGCCAGTGGGCTGGCAGTAAACACATCAATTGTATAGGTCACCCGTGTTTTATTTATTAGGGAGTACGCAGGGCATAATGAATCTTAAGGTAAAGCAATTCATTCTAACTGATAAGTGAGCCGTATGCTAACAATAGTGAACTTTGATGGTAAAATAAAAAAGATGTTTGGCCCAAACATGATGGCTACTTTATTTTTATTGTCTAAAAAAATGCTTACCTCTATCCCCACTCCTTCCCTCGCTTCAGTTTACGATGAAAACAAAAACATTGGCAGACAAAGCTTGCCATCTTTTTGGAAGCCTACTGATTGGTTAATACTGTCGCATTTTTGTTTGCTTTTTGTATTACAGATTACAGGCCCCAGAATAGTCCCAGGGTCTGTTTTTTTTTTAAGCATCCATAAAAAGCATTTATCAGAAACTCCTATGAGCTATGAGCAGCTATTTAATTTACTGCTGAAGGGACAGATGCTATACTAGTAATGCTATTTTCATTCTGATATGTTTAGATTTACATAGCTTAACCCTTCTCTGGTAAGGATCATGACCTGTGTCAGGGGTTTCAGATGGAAGTTTTAGTTTGACCAGCTTTTCCCCAGCTCAGCTTCTGAAGTTGATCAAGATGGACCTCGACCTTCTCCACTGTGATGAGGTGGAGATTAATCTTTGGCCTATCAGAAAAGATCAAAGTGCATGCTTCTTCCTGGAAATAGACTTACATTCAGGAGGGATAAGTGTGAAGGCAATAAAGTGCAATACAGTAGGTTTTCTTACAACTGCCACAAGTTAAGATATTGTTTGAAATCACCAAACCATCAATCAGTGATCAATAAATGAGCATCTCCTGGATGAAGTATTAACATCTCAGAAATAGTTGTTTTACAAAGACATCTCTTAATTCGTTGCATCTGAAATTATGATACACTACCTGAATTAACCTGGATTTGTTGGAATGGTTTAAGAGATTTTCCTATAGAAAGAGTGAAAGTAATGTATACTGTCCCAGTTGGATTAGGCATCTTCAGTGTCCTAACTAAAAGCCATAGGTGACACTCCTGATTCATCAAAATGCATGCACCAAATTCAGTTTGAATTTCACATATGGTCCAGAACCTACTAAAATGATCTGTGAATTAATGAGATTGAGCAAGCCAATGGTCCTTGGAAGTGTTTACTCTGAATGTTTCCTAAAAAGTCTCTTGACATTTCAACAAGGTCTTCAAAATAGTTAATTAGTTTTTGACAACAAAGACAGTGATAGCTGTCTCATTGCAAAATTGTTGGTCACATATTACCTGGGAAAAAGCACTAGTTAGGCCTTTGTATTGTAGTATTCACAGTCTTTTTGACTGATCGATATTGCTAGGCTCAGTCGTCAGTATTAGCCTATATATCTCTCAGGACGTGCCGAAGATCACAGGCTGTGAATTACCCAGCCGCTCAAGAATGGGGAGAACATTTGACGTCAATTGTGAGATGCAACCTCAGGACCAATGGGGTAGGCACAACCAAGAGACACAGACCGCAGACTGCCAATATCTTCAGCCTAGCGACAGCCCAAGGCTGTACGCTCCTCCAGTGAGAAAGAGATGAAAATAGCATTAACATCAGTTGATACAACAACGGGGAAAGACGTGGTTTGAAGGGATAAGGTGGCGGTGATTTGTTTCGATCCGCCTCCGTGGGCGCTCTCTCTCTCTCTTTCTCCCCATTTCTTTGCGACTCCATCTTCCTTCCAAGAGGTTGTCACGGAATGCACAGGGGTTTCTTTGAAAGACCGTCATTTCGCCACTTGATGGGAGTGACATGGAGACTCGCGCGGCAGCTCTGGTTGGTGACAAGCTTTCATGTCTTCGTGAATGTTCTGCTCTGTTTTACCAGTGTAAAAAATTAGCCTCTAGTATCCTATATATAGATCTAGATAACCGATAACGTCAATTATCGTATTGTTATTATTATCATAATTATTGTGTTTATTATAATTATTATTTTTAATAATAATAATAATAAACCGGGGAGAGTATGTATAGAATGCATAAGGACGATCAATGACAGAGCCCCCACAGGTCTCTGCTTGGGCTTGACGGTGGGCTATAAATGGATATAGTAGATTCCAACAATAGAATGGCGTTGGACTTGGTGAACCCTCAAAGTTGACGTTCCTGATTCGCTATTTTTGTCTGTGCAATCCACCTATTAAATGTGTCGGGGCTCAGTTTGCCACTGGTATGAGCATTTCTCAAGACTTTCATTGGCCATTTCCAGATTTTCCTATTAGGCCGTTTACTGACCGAGAATGCATGCAGCTCTAGTTGATGTCTCTTTCTGGAATCTCTCCATAAAACGTGATCAGGGAATATATGAGTCTACAAATCAGTCAGACGTAAGGCAAAAATCTCTTGCAGACTGAAGCTAGTCTTTCTCTAATATTTTTTCTCCCCCCACCTCTCCTTCCCTCCCTTCCTACCCCCCTCCAACCTTTCACAGCAATGATTCACTCTCATGCCGCAACAATGAGTAACCAACTCCACAACACCTCTTCGTTGATCTTCAGTGTGGAAGAGAGTGGCAACGACTCTCTCACCCTCACGACTGAGCTGCAGCCGCTCGCCGTCAACCCCTGGGACGTTGTCGTGTGTGTGGCAGGGACGCTGGTGTCCTTCGAGAATGCGGTGGTGATAGCCTTAATAGTTTACACACCCACGCTGCGAGCGCCCATGTTCGTGCTCATCGGTTGCCTGGCCTTCGCAGACCTGCTCGCCGGCCTGAGCTTGATCGTGAATTTCGTCGTCATCTACATGCTGGACACCGGGCTGGTGACGCTTCTGTCCGCTGGACTTCTCATCACCGCTTTCTCTGCCTCCGTGCTCACCATCTTGGCCATCACCGTGGACCGGTATCTGTCGCTCTATAACGCACTCACCTATCACACGGAGCGCACGGTGTGTTTCACCTACTTTACGCTTGTGCTTATATGGCTGACTAGCGCCGCTCTGGGCTCGCTACCGGTCCTAGGCTGGAACTGCTTGGAGGAAGAAGCCACTTGCAGCATCTGCTGGCCAGTCAACAAAAACAACGCCGCGACACTGGCGGTTACCTTTCTTCTTGTCTTTGCGCTCATTCTGCAACTGTACCTGCAGATCTGTAAGATCGCGTTTCGGCACGCTCAACAAATAGCGGTGCAGCACCACTTTATGACTACCGCTCACGTTTCCTCCACCACCAAAGGGGTGTCTACCCTTTCCATCATACTTGGGACGTTTGCAGTCTGTTGGATCCCTTTCGCCATGTACTCCCTGGTGGCAGACGGCAGGTATCCTGCCATCTACGCGTATGCCACCGCGCTCCCAGCCATTTGCCACTCGTTCATAAACCCCATCATATACGCATTCAGAAACCCAGACATCCAACGGTCTTTAAAGCTCGCCTGTTGCGGATGCCTGCCCCCCAGTTTCACCATGCGACCGAGGACACCAAGTGATGTGTAGATATTTAGCCTGTTCTAAAAAGCACATATACTCTTAAATGATCCATGTATTGTAACTGGAAAAAATGAATGGAATGGTCTGGTTATATTTAAAATGGCATTTTATGGTTAAGATTTAACGTCTTCATGCACCAGAGCAACCTTTTCAATGTTGTACATTTGCATATTTTCCCATCGTGCACCATGTATATAGGGGACATGGGAAATATTACTTGATTTTAATGTACGCTGTCTTCTCAGGGGCCAGGGAAAGCCCAAGGTTTGTGATGAATGTAATTTGGACTTCCATTGTTGGTGTAGTTGGTGGACAGTACACATATCACTGTGAACGGAGATGCACATTAATTTGCTTTTGTCATCACACGTAGATATTTTTCCACAGGTGATTATATTCTTTAGGCTATTGGTCAAAACACGATTGTCTGTGTCTCGTCGCTATACAGTCATAAGTGGTTAGACATTGTAGGATCAAAATGTCTTTTCGTGGGAAAACAACAACAAAAACTAAAGTAATAGTAGGCCCTATTCAGATCACAACATTTGATATCACATACATAACCTCTGACTATTGGAGTGGAGAACCAAGACGAAAACGAGACATTTTTAAGCACCATGGACAGCGGATTGCGCATAGCGAGCACACGAGGCCTAGATGTTGAGTATTCCCCTCACACTGAGGATAGCTGGCGAGAAACTAGCAAGGAAGTGCCAGATGCAGCAGTCCTGATCAATAATTCATAGTTAAGGGATGGAACAACTCATTCGCGGCCTGACTAAAACAGCTTAAAACGTAGTCAGGCAGTGTCACCAAATGCATATTTCACAAGTTTTGCACAATTATTGGCGATCATACCAATCTCTGGTGAAACGGTCGAAGTGCTTCACGCGAGCACTGGTCTGAGCAAAGATTGCTACGTGCGCACATTTTCTATATATATATTAAACTAAGTTGTACATCGAAATGTACGAGTATAATAACTGTCATGTATTGGCCTTTTTACATGTTAGGCTGGCCTGGCAATCACTGAATCATCATTGCCCGGTTCTATATTGCAAGATGCATTGCAAAATGTGTTCTTGGGCCTATCTTGAATTGATGGATTTAAAAAAAAATAAACTGTTGGATTTTCAATTTAGATTACTTGTATTTGTAAAAGCATACAATAGCACTATCTTATAAGGAAGTTTCTTTGAGGATAAACTCAACAGAGCTATGATTTCTAAAAATATAATTTTGGTTTGTTTGTACCTATTTGTAGCATAGTTTTATACTGTCTTTATATTTTTAATGATAATTGAATGACACTTATGCACAGAACCAATGGCCACGTGGTGAGAATATAAAATGTCAATACTTGGTCCAACACAAAACTAAACAGAATGTTTTGTTTTGCCTTATCTACTGTCACTGGCAATAATCTACTGTGGAGCCTGTGTGTTACTGATATACTAATCTTGAAAAAAGATAAATGTAATCTTTGTCAATAATGTACTTTGATGTTTAGAGCAACTGTGTCAATGAAGATGTGCAGTTTTCTCGTGTCAAAAACATTTTTTGGCAGTGAATCTGATATACTTGAAGATTTTGTATTTTTTAGGTACTTGTATGCCAAACTAGCTATGACTTAAAACTCCATTGTTCGCTTCGTAATGGTGCATCATTGCATACATGTCTTAATGAGCTTGACTTGTCAGATTGTCTGTTCACTGCAACATAGGCTAACAAGATGTCTGCTGATATGCTGTAATCTCTCACTGTTTTGTCATTTCTAGTATCCAGTCATGTCCATGACAGGTTATGTGACAGTTTCAAGTGAAGTGTTGCCATAACTTGTGCAGACCAAGCACCTCTTAACGTCATCATATGCTTAAACTTACATGTGGCAGGTACTGTATTAGGTGATGGTTCAAACAACTTGGTAACAAAAGGATTCAAAACATGCAGTGCATTTTAATGCCCATCTACCAAGGCTTAGATATCATGGATGTGTCACCTTTCTTTGTATTTCACTTGATATTTAACCAAGGAACTTCAATGTATCTCACTGCATTGAGCTCAAAGTGTATGTAATGAATGATTGTTTACATAAAAGAAAACTAGATTGCAGAGTCAATGTGTGGCTACGTGTTGGTCTATATCAGGCATGATGCAATGCATAACTCATTTGCAGAGTGAAGAACTACGCACTAGACTGAGATTATTGTGCGTAGATCTTTTCAAACGAAATCAGGTTTTCAAGATAGATTTTATTTATTTATTTTGTGCTGGACGTATCACCCACCTTGTTATTTAAACAAACGAATGCAACTTAACAAACAACATTTGACGCCCATTAGACCCATAGCTTAATCAAGCCCCTCCTCAAACTGACCACCCAGGTGGAGGGCTCTCTGAGTGAAAACAGTGCCACCGGTATAGAACCGTGGCTGTTTGTCAGCTGATGCACGGTGGGCACGATGATGGCACAGTCGCTTCCTGGCCGGCTGTGGGCTGAACAGATGGAGACTCAGTGATGGAGGCAGAGCGTGACGTCACAGGCGTGGAGAGGTTGGGGGGGGGGGGGGGGGGGGGGTGGTGGTGGGGATGGGTCCAGGGGACACAAACAGGATTCGCCACGGTTTCTTTCCCTGTCTGGGACTCCGACTCTGATTTAGCATGGGAGGGGTTGGGCATAACCCAACCCTAGGTCATTTCAAAGACAACCACCTCGCTTCCTCTCTGCAAGATACACAGACATACACAGAAACATAGGTGCCACACACCCATACGCACATGTGCAGGATCCCGCTCGCACACACAAACAAATCTCATTGTCCACTTGTGTCATAGAGACATGAAAATGATAAGTGTTAGATTATGTTCTACATCAGTTGATTCAACTCAAGAACCTTATGTCTTTGCTAATCATTTTCACCCTGGGTGTCATTTCAAGGTTCCTTTAAAGAAGTCTGCTGTGTTCTAACATGCACTCTGCCTGGCGTGTATCTAATGTAAGACATTTGTGCGGGGTCCTGTACAACATCAGTGTTCTCCGTATAGATAAAAGGTTAATTAATCCCTCCTGCAGGTCTACCCATAGGAGGCCCCTGCTGCTTAGGAAGGCCAGATGGCCCTGAATCTGTTGTGCTGAGAATAAGGGAAGAATACAAACAAACAAATCAGCATCAGATAGTTGTAGAGCAGTATTAGGGAAATGTGTCTAAATGCTTGTGATAGTCAGCCCCATTACAAAAACAAAACTACAATAGAAATTAAAACAGATGATATGAAAAAGTCAACGATTTCTATCTTTCCATTTTTATTCATTTTATTACATGCATATTGATTGAAAGCATATCTGATTCCATGTGATATGTCGCTTGATACGTATATGCCCAAGTTCCTTGTACAAGCAGTGTTACAAAAAATCTATACAACAATGGATTGTAAAACACATCAATACTGTACTTTATAAATCACAGGACCAATGACTCTTCATCACAGACTCTGTCATATGCAGGGCCCTATCTTTTGCATCCAGGGTACATTTCACATTTCAGTCAAAGGTACTGAAAAAATGGCCAATGTGTAGCTTTCAAGTTAATAAAGTGTTTCGGCACAAAATGCAAATCAAACAAAGGAAAGAGGCATAGAGATCTGTAACACACAAATACACACTGATGCATATAAGGAGACAAACACACATATGCTCTCTCACACACACACATGCATCCACACACACAGTGGAATCATTAGGGATCAGAACTACTGTCTACACAGTATATGCTTGAAGGGAAAAAATAAACTATCACAGAAGTAATAAAAGAACATGGCAAAGTATTCCCCATACAGTTACTATCCACCTTATTTTTTAGATAATAAAAAATAACAACGAAGGAGTTTACTCACTGTCAGTAAGGGTATCAATATTCACCACAACACTGTCAACAACAGAGCAAAGGAACAAATGAAAAAGCCTTTTGTTATAAAGAAAAACAGTAGATATCGAAGTGCTTGGCTAACTGCTACAGTATGGGTTAGGCAGCAGTCAACCCTACTAATCACTGTGTGTTACATAAAAGCCAAAGGGTTGCTGAGCCAATCTACTGCTTCTTCCATCCAACATTAACCACTTGCAGCACACCATCAACAATGGAGGAGACGTCAGAGAAGTCCAAATTAAATGGTCTGAAAGGCCTGAATCATCTGATATACTCATTACCTTTGATCAAATCTTGTTTATGTGAGCTAAGGCAGATATATACTGCATTTTGTCATTTAAACCACACTGGCCTGATGCTGGTAAAATATTCATAATTTTCCACAAATCTGAATGTATGTCTTCTTGTACAGTAGATATTTTACTGAACTGATTCTGATTAAGGCTGCAGTATGATCTGGAAATTAAATATTAATACAGAAGGCCACTGGGCCATTTATTTTGCACTTTCCACCCCCAATGGGCAGACCATCATCCAGCAAGAGCAGGGGTGGCGTATGAGAAGCTTCCCTGGCACACAGTATTGTCAAGAGGACACCCAGTGTTTGAGGTATATGTACTACGGATATGAAATCACCTATTTGGTTTCCACGGAATGTGAGAGGTGGCCTCTAAACGTCCAGCGATGCACTGGTACTGCGACTACAACCACAACTGCGACTGCACTGGACTTCTTACAGATGGATCTGAGACTGCTGCATGCAACAGACTAATGGACTATTCCCAAAGAGTGCGAAGCCTACCCATCTGCCACAGCAGAGAGGCCCAGAAATGCAATTAAATACTATTTAAGCACAGGCCTCTTTCTCTCAGCTCAGCAAAATACTCTTCTCCATCATGATCTTGTCTGTCTTGATTTCCACTGTGGATAATCATCCTTGTGAAGGGTGTATATTATCCTAGTTAAAGAGAAGACAATACAAAGGAGACGTTTATAATAATGCTAGGGCTGAAGGGACTGGAGTTTGACAGATTTCTGCTGTGCTAGCCAAATCAAAGGTTGGTAGACTTCAGAGAGCAAATCTGTAGCTGTCACTGTGTGCGTGTGTGTAGTCACAGATTCAAAGGGTGCCAACACTGTGACGCTACGCCACAAGAGCTGGACCGCAGGCAAATACAGTAGGGCACATTACGTGTTCACTGACTGACAAGTGCAATGATCTGACATTGATCTGAATTCTTCTATCGAACCATGGAACACAGATGGGTACCAAGACAGGAGCACACAAAACTTTGTAACGGCAGTTTTCTAAAGAAATGTCAAATAAAACATCAAGTAAAAACACGCATATCGTTTGAACAAAGATATTCTTGGCAGTTCAGGAACAAAACACTTAGTTTCATAGTTGTTTGATGTAAATACTGCAGATGTTGGCTATCTGTGCTTACTTTCAAAGTACAAGCCTCTCTTTATCTTTCTGTCACTAATTCATCAATCTTTCATTGCCAGACCACTTCTATGTTAATGACTGAGATACAATATATTCACTTTGGAATTTATAGATAAACTATTTAAAATGCACATATACTGTATATTATTCACTATTTCACTGTTTGAAATGCAGTTTTTATGGTATGGTAAACTCTGTTTTGTCTGCATCCTATATTCTTCCTCTTTCTATATCTCTCTATATCTCTCATGTGCTTTCTCATATTTCCCTCTTCGTGTATGTGTGTGTCTGTGTTTGTGTCTGTGTGTAAGGATACGTGTGTGTGTGTGTGTGTGTGTGTGTGTGTGTGTGTGTGTGTGTGCAGTGTATATCCTATTTCTGAAATAGCAGCAATGTGTTGATCCGGGAGTATCCTGTCTCCTCTCCTCCGATTTTCTCTCCATTCCCCACCTTCTTCTCCTTCCTCCTCTTCCTCAGTCTGACCACTCGTTATCCTCCGGCTCGGAGTCGTCGTCGGACTCGCTGTACTCCACGGCGATGCGTCGTGCCAGGATGTAGGCCACGTCGTTCCCCACCGGCTCCTTCTTGGCCTCCTGCTCCCTCTGCTCCTGCACCTTACGCAGCTGGATACCTGCAGGACAGCACGCGTGTTACATTCACATTTATAGCACAAGTAAGGCACACACACACACACACACACACACACACACACACACACACACACACACACACACACACACACACACACACACATTTAAAATGCAGGTTGGAAGCTCATACTTACATCACAGGTATAAATACATATTTAGATTGCAGGTGTTATATGTCATTCTCAAAATCACTGCCAAAGAAAATTACAGCATGCATTTAGTCAAGAACCGGTCCCAGAAAATCTGGCCTTTAAGGCAGCTGTGCAGCAGATCTGGAGCAAACTTGTGTTCATATGTATTCAACTGTATGCCATCCAGGTCCATTGTGTACTATGTCACCAACCCCCCTGTCTCCTCACCCCCACCACACACTCACCTCTGCGGATGGCGTAAAGCAGGTCGCTGCGGGCGTCGCTTATCGGGATGAGTGGCACCTGGCCCTTCCTGGGCAGCGTGTCCCCGGAGGCTGGGTGGCCCGCGCGGGCCGGAGATGGGGCGTAGGTGGGGGGACCCGGAGGGGGCGGAGGAGGTGCA